>NC_039483.1:4163287-4327002 GCF_003590095.1 Trichoplusia ni
GAGCCCGGTGACGTTGATCTGCTGGCGCATCTTCTTGGCCTCCAGCTCCAGCTGCTGCTGCAGGTACAGCTCCTTGTGGTGCACCTTGTTGTGGTACTTCAAGTGGTGGGCTTTCGTGAACTTCTTGTTGCAAGGACCGCATCTGGAGATACAAATACAAAGATTATATAATTATTTATATAAGGTGTACTTCTTGCATCGGCTCGCCTTTTCAGGTAAGAGAGCACAAAGCTACCCCCAACAAACAATACATTTTATATATACATACTTTCAGAATGATAATTAGTTTACACAAAAAATAAAACATGTATGATTAGAAAAACATGAGTCCAGGTTCTGTAAACTTTTTTTAACACTGGACATTTTTACTTATCATGCCATGTAATTATCACATCATTTTATGTAAGTACTAGTGTTTCTGGTATACTCACGAGTATTTCTTTTCTCCTGTGTGTGTCAGCATGTGGTTAGCGAGCACGTAGGAGTACGTGAACGACTTGCCACACAAAGAGCACTGGTATGGACGAACGCCCATGTGTAACCTGTTTAAAGAATGGAACATTAGTAATTTTGTACTTGGTATGGAACTGGATAATGGTAATGGAACGTTAGTAGTCACGAAATAATTTATCAGCCTTTAGATTTTAGACGCGGGAGTCGTTCTTTAAAAAGAAAAAAATAGATATTGAAATCCGACAAAATTTTTAATTGTGTTATTTTGTTCTTAATTAATATGTAATTAGGATCCAAGAGGTCATATCTCTATGTATTTTTTTGGAATCAAAGGATAATAAGTATAAACTTACCTGTCTTGGACGGCCACATTCTAAACTCCACTCCGCAGTGGAACAGCTAAAATAACCCAACCATATTTACCATAATCAACACGATGTCTACTTGACTCCATTCGCCACATCACCTGTAACTTCTCACCTAGACAATAAAGCCTACAATCGCTTACCTTTCATGCTTCTGCCGAGTACCGTAGTCTCCGAATCGTCGGTCGCAGATCCTGCACTTGTACGGTCGCTCGCCGGTGTGACGCTGCATGTGACGTTTGAGCGCTTCTCTCATGACGCTTGCGAAGCCGCACACGCTAATATGATGCGGTTTTATAGAGGTTTGTAGCGTTTCTTCGAAAGCAGAAATGTGTTGAGGCATGATAATGTTGGTCAATCTACTTAGTCTATATCGCGGCAATCCATTTAGGATTTTTTTTAGATACTCAATGAATTACTATCATGCCCCAATTAAACTTCTACTACTAACTTCACCTTCTGTTTTCTGCAGTCGAAGTCCGAATATGAAGGTCGTCGAGCAACGCAAGTGTATACGACTGAAAGTGTCCGCACACGCTGTATCCGTAAAAATAAACTATTTGTTCAAGGGACTTCGTTTTGAGACTGTTTTATTAGGCAATTTAATTTCTAATGTAATTACTGTTGTGGAAATCTTGGCAACCCTAAACCAAAGTTACCATAAGCTGCCAACAATTAATCATGTCAGTTGTTCAAGCAACTTTAACATTTAATCCAACAACAATCACCAAGTGGTACTTACTATTTTAGTAGTTTTAAGTCACCAAGGGTATAAAACAGTCTCAAACCTATCTCAGAAGCCCCGAAACTTGCCTCTCATGCTTCTGGCGACTGCCGAAGTCCCCGAAGCGGCGGTCACAGACGCGGCACTTGTAGGGCCGCACGCCCGTGTGCCGCATCATGTGGCGACGCAACTCCATGTTCAGAACGCACGCGTACCCGCAAACGCTGCAAATTAGCAGCAACGATACATTACGTATTATACAAATATGATCGTACCGCGCATCACAAATAAAATAGAAAAAAATAATGTTTATTACGGAGTGAAAAAATATAAATAAAAATGATAAACATTAAGCATCGAGTTACTAGTAATAGACATTGATTTTTGTAAGTAGCACTACTACCTTTCAATTTAGAATCTTATAAGAATAGTTATTCCATATTATTCGTCTTGTATAAAGGGAATTGTAATCTTATCAGATAAAACTTATAAGGTTGAAGGAGGAGTTTTCATTCTAAATTAGCAAGGCGTTTAATTTAAAAGGAAACAAATAAGGAGCTTTTATTGTGAATCATAAAAAATATATAGAAATAAAATGAGAACATAAACATATAAAACAAAAATAAATAATAAACGAGACGCGGGTGCGGGTGCGTTCTTCAATGGCTTAATATTTCTAACGTATTACCAGACACAGCGTGTAAAGAAACCGACAGAAAATGGGCGCAGGTGTTCTTATATCACGTTTTAAACATTATTTAGATGATGCATGAATTGCAAAGACGCGCATATCTCTGACCCCCTACCAAGTGATATTTCTACACTCGCTAAAGTCAATAGAAAACGATCACAAAGCCGAATTCACGAGACTTGTTGAAAGGAAATGTCATCTCCATACATATGAGCGTTATTTATTGATCAAGGATTGTAGAAATTTCACTAGTTTGAGTAGAGTGACTGACATTAAACATATACAACATATTGCACTTTGCAATTCGATATGATAATTCTCGCATCGTCTAAATGAGTCTTTAAGGAAAGCAATTAACGTTGATTCATTGCACTGCAAATTCACGTTGTGAATTAGAAATACATAAATCCTTATATTTGAATCCAATTACAAGACCCCACCGGCACCCATATCTCGCAGAAAACACTAAGGTGAAGTTGTTTGATTAACATTATAAATAGATAAGACAATTTTTAACATCTTATAAGCTATATTTACTTTAGTTAGTCTTGAGTTAATAATTTCTATAAGATAACCATTACATTACATCAGAGACTTGTAAACAAAGGATAGGAAAAGGTGTTTTATTCGTCATGTATTCAAAATATATTTTTCTTCATAAGAAACCACTATACATTCAAAATTTTAACCTCTTAATCACACTTGTGTTTTTTTCTACTATCATGGTATTCTTTATTAATTTTCTGCCACTAAGTTTGCTACAGTATTTTCTAGCTAAAATATTAGTTGTACATACCTGCAGACAAATGGTTTGATTCCTAAATGACGTCGGATGTGAGCCTGTAAGGACGCATTGGAGGTAAAGGAAGCGCCGCATGTTTCACAAGTGTGCCTGTAGGTGCAAAGATACATAGAACTTGAATTAGCAAAAGGGAAATTTGGTTCATAATTCAAGTTTTAATTTATTGTCTGCCATGAACTGCGAGCGCATCAAAGAGGTTACTAAAATTCATATTTCAAATAGATATCTGCAATTAACTTGAACACAGTTTTGAATTCCTAACCATAACATCGCATGTACAAAACTATTAGTTATTTGTGTAATGAACCTCATGTCAAATGCTGTAGTCAGTTAGTGGAAATGCATACAGATTGAACTAAGCTGATGTTCTTTAAAATGACAATAATTCAAGCAAATTACTCTTTTTCTACTCACGTCTTCTCATAGATATATTTCTTCTTAGTCTGGTACTTCTTCTTAGGCTTAGGGTTTAGGATGTGCTCAGGGATTGGCTCGGAGAAGGCCAGGATGGTCTCCTTGAGCAGCATGTCCTCACCATCCTCTGACTTTGGCTGTTTCTTAGGTATCAGAGGCGTTTTGCGAGGCCTGCCGCGTTTGCGTGGTGGAGGTGCCTGCTGGTGCCATGAAAAAAATATAGGAGTAAGTATTTTATGTTTGTATATCTCCAAATAGGATAAGATAGCTTTAAATTAGATGTTAGTTTTCTGCTAAACATTGATGCGCCTTGATTGTTAGTATGTAAAAATTTTAGTATGTAAAGATTTTCAGTTATTTGATGATAAAATAATTGTTTCTTACAGTTTCTTTGCTTTCTGGTTCTGATTCAGGATCTTCACCAGCTGGTTCAAAATCAGGATCGTCATCTGGGTTTCCATATCCTAGGAAGAAATCAATACAGTCATTGTCATTTCAAAATTTACAACAAATAAAGTTTAGCAAATATAATTAAGGGTCACTAAACCACAAATCACCACTATCACACTTAAATATTTGAACTACCTTTAACACAACACTAACTATAATGAAGACATTATCTCCTCACCATCATGACCAAACGCCTCATCCTCAGCATCCTCTGGCTCTTGCTTTAAATCCAAAGAGCCGGTGGCAAGTAATGTTGTTAGGGCTTCCGGCTCCTTCTCCTGACTCTTTGGTTTCTTGCGCTGATAGGGAGACAGTTCTGCAAAACAAAACAATGGTATTTATATTAATAAGCTATAAATTAGAAAATTAATGTTAATATGAAAATTGGCATAGAATCCTTGATTTATTACTGGAAATAAATTATTGAATACTCATGCAGTAAAAACATTATATTGTTAACTAGCTGTTACCCGCGACTTCGTCCGCGTGGTTAGAAAATATAATGTAGGTTTTTTTTTAATCGGATTAGTTTTTCTGCGTTTCTGCCCTTAGTTGTAAAATATTTCATTTCTGATCTGCTCCTATTAATCATAGATTGATGGTAGATATATATCCTATTGCCTTCCTCAGTTAATGGGCTAACACTGAAAGTCACTTGGACTTGCCAGATGTGCAGAAAAGTAACATGGCTTTCTATTTAGTAAAAGAATTTCCAAAATCGGTTCAGCATATTATGTTGAGATTACCCCCCACAATGTCACAGACACACAAATTTTACCTCTCTATGATATTATTAAAAAAATATACCTTAAGTTTAATTTTTCCTATATGCACATAACCTACATATACCGACTTATATTATAAAGCTGAAGAGTTTGTCAGGCTTGAACGCCCTAATCTCAGAAACTACTGAGCGGTATGAAAAAATATTTCAGTGTTAGCCCATTAACTGAGGAAGGCAATAGGATATATATCTACCATCAATCTATGATTAATAGGAGCAGATCAGAAATGAAATATTTTACAACTAAGGGCAGAAACGCAGAAAAACTAATCCGATTAAAAAAAAACCTACATTATATTTTCTAACCACGCGGACGAAGTCGCGGGTAACAGCTAGTAAAACAATAAAGACTTCTTTTAATTTACTTTTCAAACTATGACAGACATCAAAATATGTCAAATGTTTGACAGGAAAGTAAGGTAAAGGCACCTATTTCCGCGGTGTTTTCATTATAACTTAAAAAAAAACATAAACTGAGTATTTAATATACCTTTCCGTAGAATTGGATTTTTTTATTAGACGTGTTATTTATCTTAATTTGAAATATACTCACAGACTGACTGTAAAAAAGATAAAAAATGTTAAATAGTGAAAAATGCAAAGAAGTCTGAGGCACCTTATTCCGATTTAAAAATTCTAATTCCAATGCATTTGGTTCCTAATTCTGAGTGAAAAAAATATTAAGGAAAGGAGAAAGGCAAATCTCTTTATTGTCTTTGGATTTTAAATCAGTCTTAATGTTTAAAAATGCTCGGTATTTAAAAACTTAATTTTCTCCTCAATGCGTGAAGAAATACTCAAGAGATAAGTGTTTTCGATAAAAAAATATAAACCTTATGATATTTTAAACTAAACAAAAACTCACACAATATAAAACTATCAACTAAAACACTATTTAGCAAATTTAGTATGAAACATGCATTCAAGTAGCTGGTAGCTTTAAACTGAGCGATTATTTGAAAACCTACACATACTAAAGCCATCATTTGTAAGACTATTTGTGTGTGTACATAAATAATTAAAAAAACAGCTAAATTATTGATTAAATAATGTATCTTGCAGACAGAAGTAATAACACTGTTCTCTTCTACAATACCGGAATATGGTGCCTTTACCTTAATAAATTAAAATTTGTTATTTTTTTGGTCTTTTCTGCATTTTTTTCGTTTTATCTCACCGTTTAAACCTTCCCTGGACTTCAACGAATAGTTCAAGACCAAAAAAAGCCAAATCGGTTCAGCCGTTTTCGAGTTTTAGTGAGACTAACGAACAGCATTTCATTTTTATATATATAGATATTCAAGTTAGAACATATAAGAATAGCTCAGCAGGGGATAGATTAAGCTAATTTAGGAATAGACTGTAGCTTTAGAGCAGTATTTAAAGTAATGAAATTCTCAATTTTAATGTATTTCCAAGTATTATCTTGAATATTGTCTTTTAGTTAGTTCGGCTAATATGAACGATACTAAAAATTGTAGTCTTGTGGGAATTATGTTTCTCATGTTATTAGTCATGTAACAGCTTTAGTGAATAACTAGCTGTTGCCCGCGACTTCTTCGCATGGTTAGAAGATATAAGTTATAATTTATACCTGCCTTCTATCTATCTTGTAGGATTCAGTCAGCGTTTGCAATGTAAGCGCAAAAAATGTGTTTTACGACCTCACATTAGAAACCTCAAAAATTTTAGCCTATGTGTTATTCTGATGTATAAGCTATATTGTGGTAAAGTTTCATTCAAATGCATTCAGTAGTTTTTACGTGAAAGAGTAACAAACATCCATACATCCATACTTACAAACTTTCGCCTTTATAATAGTAGTAATGGGTCCACTTTGGATATATATATTGGAGATTGGGTATCACAATGTTACATAATCCTTACCTATCTGTCCTTGTTCATTAGGATACTTCCTAGGCCGGCCTCTTTTTCTTGGTCCAGGAGCTTTAGTCACTACGGCACTGCTAGGAGTCTTGACAAGAGTGCGGGTCCATTGACCCTGAGGGTCATGTTCCACAGGCAACTCATACTGCAGCAACAACCCATTCTCCTGCTTTATAGTTATAGTTTCTGTCTCTTTGCCAACTAGAACGAAAATTTTGTACTCAGTGACTCATTCAATGTTTATAATTTGTAACACAAGCTACGCCTGTCACGTTTAGATGTTTAGGCGGGAATTTATATAAAGATATTTTAATTGTGCTCGATTGATATTCTAACCTTTTGATGAATGCCCCGCAGACACAGTTTCCGAACTCTTCTTGAACTCTTCCAAACATTCTTTCAACGTATCGTTAGATGTAAGACACTGCTGCTTGAATAGATAGGCGTAAGTAAGCTTATCCACGCAATTCAGACATATTAGCGTCGGTAAACTATCATTTTTGGACACCTAAAATATAAAACATCATTTCGACTTTTCCATTATTTGCTTACAAATTAATATCATCATATTTTTAAGTTCTGGGATGTCAGCAAAAAATCTTAATTTTGCAACAAATAAACCAATATAGCAACATTATTGTAGTAAAAAATCAAATAGGGTGGCCATCGCAACCATTTTGATGTGGTAATTTTTACATACCTCCACGCCGCAACAGTAGGTGTACTTGTCGCCAAGTTGTTCGTTATTTTCGTCCCAATCAAAGAGAGAAACCATGTCACCGGTTTCTAAACACACCCGACATGTTAATTGCCAATCCATTTTGTAGTAGAAACAGTGTAATTATTGCAAGTAAAGCTAAAAACTCAACAAAATGCAGCGTTTTCTCAAACCGGAAGTTTGAACATTTGACATTGATACCAACATAACCACTACATATTATTGTCAAACGGCGGCAAAGGCTTCTTCCGTTCTGCCTCCATGCTTGCACTTTTTATGTGGTTAATTAATTAAATTATTACTCAAAGTAATACATTTTTTTGTAAATCATTTTGTTTTAATTATTTAATGGTCAAAAAAATAAATTATCACGAAAATATATTTTATTAAATCTGTGGCTATGCCAAAATTCATTGGTGGATCGAACCGTACCAATCTACGACGCTGCCAACTTTCTAAAATAAATATTCTGCCCCTTCCCCTTTCAAGAAATGTCAAATCAGTGCAAAATACAACAATAATAAACACGATGAAATTAAATCGAAACATAGTGAACGTGTAATAAATCAAGACAAAATGGAATTATTTCGATCAGAATTGTATTACATATTCGTCAGAAATGAATCAAGTTTATGGTGGAACAGAATTACAGGGGCATTTTCTGTTCGATCAGGTGAATAATAAAAATCTTTTAAATTTTTTGGCAACTGCATTTATTATTTGACCTAGATTTCCTTGTAATAAAATTGAAGATTAATCATATTAAGACAATAAAATTAGTATTCTAACTTAATAACTGTAATTATAATTGATTAAATTATCATATAAAACTTGGTGTAAATTCTTTGTTTTAGCATGGGATCTGTCGGATATTGAGGATATCGAGTGCTTAGGGATAACTGATGGTATAATAGGCAAAGTCGAGCACTCCAATATATTCGAGCCTCGACTAATGATTATAAAAGAGAGTGCACCAGTGGGCACAATATATTTTCACCACACAATCTACAAAATCAAGTCAATATGCTTTTTGAACATGGGGCAGGCGAACCAGGAGGTGGACTTGAGTCCTTGCACGAAGCACGGGTCCCTGAACTCTGTGTCGAGTTCCAACAAATCATTGAACAAGAAGATGGGGGCTAGACTGTTTGAGAATTCAGCTTTCTTGAATAAAACTGTTGGTGCTGTGAAGAATGTCAGTAATACGATCAAGACAACGACACAGCAAGCTGCTACTCAGGTACATACACAATACTATATTACATAACAGGACATAGCAAGACTATGGTATCCGTAGGCATTGGCTATGCCAGTTTAGATGTCAATTCATCCTCCTTAAATGCCTAAAATTCTTCTGAGTTTACATAATCTTTCATTGTAGTTATAATAAAGGAATTTCAGTACCTTGTGACAAGCATTAACAAATGCTTAATAATTAATATATTACTTTAGTAACATGAAAAGGAATGGAATATAGTGTTACTCGTTAATAAGGAAAATATGTTGGTGAATAATATGTAATCAATTTTTTGTTCATATCTACATAAAAACAATTGATAAGACAAACCTAAGATTACTCTGAAAATTTTTTGATGAAACAAAATATTTTTTAATAAATACTGAGAGTTTTATCCTGCATAGTAAGGAAAATGCTATCAAATACCAATAAGAAATGTACTATAAATGACAATGTTTTGTTATGTTCTGTTGGATGGAAACGATAGAGTTGGAAATTCAAACATTTGTTTTTTTTCTCAGAGCCTATTTTGTGAAGTTACTAACTTAACACTAAACAAATCAAAAATAAATATTTCAATATAATTTAAAAAAACCTATTTAAATATGTACTCTATTATTGTCAATTTACCATACAGTTTGTAACACTGATTTAGTAGATCAATAAAATATAACAAACGTATTTCCTTCCACATAATAGCATACAATGTTTTTATTACAACTAATTTTATACTTATACTATGTACACATAAGATTTAAATTACAATGAATCCTGAATGCTTTAGTACAATTATTGA
The DNA here is from genome assembly GCF_003590095.1 of Trichoplusia ni. Lineage (NCBI taxonomy): Eukaryota > Metazoa > Arthropoda > Insecta > Lepidoptera > Noctuidae > Trichoplusia > Trichoplusia ni. Next base: position 4,172,609 of record NC_039483.1, read on the forward strand.
TGTTTATAAATCTTCTGTTGCCTTGACATAAGGTTTAAATTGCGGTAAATCATTCTTCATCAAATAAAACAACTGAATATTTTAGGTTTTATAAATGTAGGCAAGTCTCACATCCTTTATTACATTGATATAAGGTTCAAATTTGCAATGATTTATATCTTCTATACAGTAAAGTGTTCTCAGTGTCTGAGTCATGCGCAGGAAATGTTAGTTATACATAATATGACTTTATCTGCTGTACAATATGTAAATTATAATATTGAAAGGGTGATTGACAGTACTTTAGTATAAATTTAAAATGTTTTGTTAATTTTATGTTCACGATTTGATGTGAATTGTTTTAATCCATTACAATACAATATCTAGTTATCAAGACCACAGTGTGTTTTTTTTAAATGATAGGTACTTTTTATAATATAACTCAGTTTGAACATTATTTTGATGATATTTTATCTTATATGTTGAGCTTACAATATCTCCACTTGCTTGTAACAAATTCATAGGTTCTCATTAAAAAAGGATTTTGCTCTCATGGAGAAGAAATCAAGTCTCTGTATTGCGACGATTTGAGTCGCCATAAAATACCATGAGTGGCATACCATATTAAATCATGGTGCTTGTAAAAGTATCTCCAACTGGCGGTGGTTAAAGTTTACATTAATAATAAGAGTAAATCACACAGCCAATTATGTTATAAACAAAATGTTTCCTTCCTCGTCATACTGCCAATTTAGGTTTCCCTACTAAGGTATTTTAAACGCAAAAGACAGATTGATTTGAGAGTTAGTTACGCTCTTTCTTATCCCGTAGTAAAAGCACTTAAGCAACCGTAAAGGGTGGATGATCCTGGTTGCATTGCCTTGTAATTTGATATTACAAAAGTAACAGTAATCTAATTTGAATTATAACTTTTTAAATACCTCGCGTACTAACACAACAATAATTCAACCAAAAATTAAATTTAAATTTTTCCACACAGGTAAAACAAACAGTCAAAAAGCAACGAGATCCGAAAATAGCCGAGCGTTTTGAGAAACGTCTGACCGACGAATTACACAAGATATTTGACGACTCCGAGAGTTTCTATTACTCAAGAACGCTGGACATTACCAACTCCTTACAAAGGCAGTATGAGATTGAGAAGATCTTGGAGTCGGAAGCTGGGACAGGGAAACCGGTTGTGGACATCACGAAGTGGTGGAAGCATGTTGATGACAGATTCTTCTGGAACAAACATATGCTTAAGGATATTATTGCGCTTGGTGTAAGTTTATTTCGCTCTTGGAATGATATTAATATGCTTACAGGTGACACAACACCTCTGCAAAGATAATTTTTCATTAATGCATAAATTATAATACACTACTAATATATAAATTTAAATAATTTAATTGAATTAATCTGTTGCGTATCGATCCGAATTTCATATTTTTAATAGTAGTTCAACTGGAATAAATGTTAATAACGATATGTAGGAAATCACATAGGAAAAGAATGTTTGAAAAAATTCTTAAATACTTTCTTCAGAAGCTGTAAATTTTATTTCACACACATCTAGCATTATTCTGAATTAATTAATATTTACTTGTAGCACCAAAATCATAGGAAATGTCAGTGGTTGCCGCTCTTTGACGTGAACAATCTAAAACTCATAAAAAATTACCCCTCATACCTACACAGAGTCCGGACAGCGACCAATGGATCCTGCCCATCATCCAGGGCTACGTGCACCTCTCTCAGATAGCGGTGGAGCCGGCAGACAGCAACCCCCTCAACACTGAGTCGCTGAACAACGCCAGTTCCTGTGACGAGACCTTCACACTAGGCGTCATATCTAGACGGTCTAGATATCAGGCTGGGACTAGGTAAGATAGACTTGGATTTTGTCTTCTTTATTTCGTTAAGTAATAAAGGAAATTAAAAACAACATTAGTATCCCCTATACTAATGTTGTTTTTAATAAAGGTTTATTTACGCGTATTTATCGAGATCTCCCGTCTAGTTTCGGAATCAACCGGCACCCTTAAATCGTGAGCTGACGGGGCGCCGGGGTTGCGAGTCGAGTAAATAAATAATTATGTGATAAATATTTATGTATCATTATATGATTAGCCTCACGAAAGTTAATAAGATGCAAGAAGAGTACTCTGAAAAAAAGCAATACCTGGACATTTATGTGACTTTGAACCAGTCAATCAATCAGCGCTACCCGTGTTTTCCTCAAAACTTAATAAGTCGAACCCGACAAATGTCCCCAGTTTTCAATGGAATACTATCTATTTTCAGTTTTGTGGACCAATGTATTAACATAAGTTTTATATTTGCTGTATTTAATAATTATAAATAAATAATAAAAACTAAATATATCAAGAATTACACTTTATATAATGAAATTAAACTTTTTATGAAATAAAATGTACACTAACTTGAGGCTCTGATTAACAATAGAGAGTGAATCTAGATAAAACTGTTTATCTTACCACAACATAGGAGAACGTCACACGATGTGAAAATTGCGTGTATTATGTAACGCTAATTATTTAATTGATGCGGCTTGCTCTACAAAACACCGCGGTAATGAGTTAAATTAGTTTTCGTGTTACACTATGAGTTATATGGCACGTGAGTAATTATTATGATCGTAGTAGCATGGTGTTGTTCAAGATATGCGAATTTGAATCTTAATTTATTCAGATAAAAGTGATTTTCGCTTAAAAGGTCTGCTATGATTTATGATCGATTGGAAATCGAAAATAGGGCGTAATGTTAGTTGTTTTTGTAATATACTCTTTTTCTCGTTGGATATCTTGCTAGAATGAAACCGCCGTGATTCTTTTCCGGGAATCCGGGGACGTATTCATCGCTACAAATAAAGCAATTTATCCATGTATTTTAAAGTAACGAGAAATTATTTTAGACTATTTATTTCCTCATCAGAACATACATTGTTAATTGAAGACTGTAATTATATTTTTTATGAAGAAAGTTATAAAAACCATTCATTTCGTTGTAAAATGAAAGCGGAACGAAACCACATCAGTGAATTGAAAGTATTGTTATGTAATTGGAAGGATACGCCCATTTTTTACTTGTTATACATTTTTGCCGGGCCGAAGAACTTAAGAAGGCTTTCGGGAATCCAGTTTTTCCAAAACCAAATTTTATTAATCATTTGTCAGAGATAGAGAGACATTAAAATTTTCTCGTCGGATAAATTGAGTATAATATTAGATAAGAACAAAATATTTTATCAACACATTAGCGATGTTAAATGAAGAGTCAGTTAAATGTAGTTTACTCTAGATAACATGGTTTTCGATGTAAAAGATAATATAGATTATGATATAAATAAGGAAGGTAGTGCTGGCAAAACAAGGATTAGGTGGATGTATTATGCTGATAGATGTATAACAAGCAAAGTCAATAATACCAACTGATTATGAAAATATCGATTAATTTTCGCGTATTAGCAGATCCTTGCAAAGTCAAGTTCAAGGGGAATTAAATTACTCGAAAATCCACGGTCGCAAAACAAATGAGTGCTCTCAAATCGTATTTGAGCTAATTATACTAATGAGGAACGATCCAATATGATCAAAGAAAAATCAGACAGGCTTTCATCCAATCGACGGGGGTTGCATTTCGGTTGTGACGAGTGTGACCCCAGTATGAGGCGAGGAGGCCGACGCTCTTTACACGTCGGTCTCCAAAAACAAACGCGAAAGCGAGCCGCCGGCCCTACTCAACGGCCGTACAATACCATGTAATTGCACGTGCAGGTACCAACGCGGCTGATGTCCCACGGCGGTTAGGTGTAGTCAGTAAGAGTCTGACATTACTCGTTCTCTCTCCCGAGAGGGCAGGTGTCCATGAGGATTCCTCGGCCACAACAAAAAAAAGCCTATCATCTAGTAAATCTTCGTGGATTCTTCATTACTCGTACTAAACAACGCCATATGCGATAACATTCATCAAAAGACCTACGTACTAGTTTTATTCTGGAACCAGAGCTCTCAATAAAATCAATGCTTTAAATACACTTTCCTTCTAGGTACAATCGTCGTGGTATAGAACCAGGCGGGAAGGTCGCGAACTACGTGGAGACCGAGCAAATAGTCTCCATCATATGCTCGGACAGCATCCATCGAGCTTCGTTCGTTCAGGTAAACATTTTTGACAGATTTTAGACGTAGCTCAAATGGTAGAGCTCTCGCTTAGCGTGCGAGAGGTGCCAGGATCGATACCCGGTACCTCCAAGAGTGGTTATGCATTTTTCGCGGTAGTCTGCGAATTCGTTCCCGTTTGGCTCCCGGCTGAAGGGAACGGAATAACATTCCGGTGTTTTTAGCCAGTAAGAGTTCGGCGCACCCTTTCGCCTTCCCCAAGGCGAAGGAATTCCATGAGGACTTCCATCGGGTCAAATAAAATGTACACAGCGTGTATTATACTTAGTATACTTGTCACAATCCAAACAGTTACGCAGTGTGGTAGTCGTGGTAGTACACCATCTGAGCTGGTATGAGTAGCCATTGAGTAGCCACAGTAAACCACATTTCATTTGTCCTATTGTAAAGTCGAATATTTTTGGTAACGAATTACTATACTCAGCATTCTTTATACCGTTATTTTATTCGTTCACGTAGTATTCACGGTCTGTTAGTTTTTGCAAACGTAACGGTATTATTTCACTAAATCGTTGTTCAATTTACCGTATTATGGTGACAGCTAAGTTTTAATTTACTGACATATAAATGGACCCTTTGTTTAATCACAGACATGTAAAGGTGGCAATCTCTGCAATGCAATATACTTATAAGTATTTTCACCGTGACAGTTTTATAGTAACGCAGGAAGACTGTTAACCAAGTAAATATCAAACTATGTCAAAGCCATTGTCAAAACGTATTCTTTCTGGGAAACCTTAACGTCTCAGAGACTAGAATGATTACGAAAGACATCTGCGAAAGTATTTAAGTTAATTTGATTTTAATTTAAATCCTTCTCTATAGGTACGCGGCTCAGTACCTATATTTTGGAGTCAACCGGAGTACAAATTCCGACCCCCGCCGCGTCTAGACCGAAGTAAGTAATTTAAAAGCTTTTTCCGACCTAATTAATGACGAATATTTTTAATAAATATAACACCAGCATAAATGACCCAAATCTGGTTTGATCTATCTCATTGTAACTTATGACCAATATTCTTGCTAGTTGTTAACAGTATTTTACTTTGGTTAAATATGTTAAGTGGTAGGTGCCCTGATTCTTTAGGTAACAATAAATACTTATGCTATGTTTAGCGGAAGACGACTCACAAACCGCCTTCGCCAAGCATTTCACTGAAGAGCTCAAAACATACAAGCAAGTCTGCATCGTGAACCTGGTCGACCAGCAGGGTCGTGAGCGTATCATATGGGAGGCTTACGGCAACCATGTCCTGAAGTACAATAGTCCAGATATTATATATGCTACGTTCGATTTTCATGAGTATTGGTGAGTTTTTAATGTATGTATGCTTTAGGTTTTTGTCTATAAATTTAAAATCTTGTTCATCCATCATTTTCATTTATTAATTGATGCCGTTTAAGTAGGTTTTTTTTCTGACCTTTTTCTTCAAATTACTAGTTCGGTTCAAATAAATACCTCGCTTGAGCAAATTTTCGCGCGCTATGGATTTATTTTTTTAATGTATTTTTATTGTTTAATTTGGTGAAATGTCTTAAATTTACTGCAATTAATAGATTCCTCGGTACGTGCGTAACTATAACAATTAATTCGATATTCGATTATGCCTTTCTCGCTTTAAGAATCCAAGGAAAACAATTTGCATCTTTTTTGGCACTCTATATACCGCAATTTTCTAAAATGAGAAAGGTGGCGTAATGGTAATGTCCGATCTCATAGAGTAAACTTCCGAAGTAACAACCCTTTTAAATAACACTAGAATAAATTAGTAATTTACCTCCCCAGCCGCGGCATGCACTATGAAAACGTGAGTATATTGATCAACGCGCTGGCGGACGTGATTGGTGAGATGCGGTTCTGTTGGCGGGATGACAGAGGTCTGATATGCACTCAGAACGGCGTCTTCAGGGTCAACTGTATCGATTGTCTCGATAGGACTAATGTGGTGCAGGTATGTAAAGACTTTTATAACATGATTGTTTATGAATAACGAACTTGATGGAGTCTTTAATTTTTATTTAGCTAGTAAGAATTGTTTCTTAACCTTTTTTCGTTTTTAAAGTTACCTTTCATACAGTTATCTGCCTGTAGTCTTGTATTCCACCAGTTAAATATTTTGTATGAATGGCTATTTTTTTTGTATGTGACATTCGAATTTTGACCAGGCTATACTTTCTGCTTTGATTCCTAGAAAGTATCATCTTGACAGTTTTGTGCAACTGGTTATTGGCTACTGGTGGTGGGCTCCCTTTTCTGCTCGTATGCTCCAATTAGGCCTATTGAGAGTCGGATGGTTTTGTGAAAATAACTATACGAACCTCAGCCACCAATTCAGTACTATTCAAAACCATAGAAACCAGATCATTTAACTAACTTTATTATAACACAGACGGCAATAGCCAAGTACGTGCTAGAGCTGCAACTTTGCCGGCTCGGGCTGGGCACTCCTGGCTGCGGGCTGCCGATCTCCTTACGGCAGGCTTTCCTCACCATGTGGGCTGATAACGGGGACGTCATATCACGGCAGTATGCTGGCACTAAGGCGCTAAAGGTAAGTACGAAACTTATTTAGAGGCTTATTTAGATGATCCGATGAATGTCAGTTTTGAATTTAAACTTGCACTTCGACTCGCTTCGGTTAAGTAATATGCTGAAAATGTTAGATTCTTTAGTCTCTATCTTTCTTCTTCTTTCATTTACTGGATACCTCTTATGAGCAACTCAAGTCAAAGAGACAAGACTAACAACGCCTACTTAGCATGCATTACAACGTTTTTGAATGGTTGATGTTAATCAATATCTCCTTGCCTACAGGGTGATTACACAAGAACTGGCGAGAGAAAGTTCACGGGACTAATGAAAGATGGCGTCGCATCCGCAAACAGGTAACATTAACTTCAAAAACTACATCCTCCCTTTTACAGGTAACAAAACGACAACCTTTTTCCAGATTCATCATCTGTAATTTTAATGACAAGATAACCCAATGCGCGATAGACATTTTACTCGGACAGCAAGTCAATATGGCGACTATAGAAACATTCGATAGTATTTGGTGCAATTTTAAAACTGCCTCAAAGATGTTGTTGCAAAATATGGACAGTGAACAAGCGAAACTTGAAATGATGCCAAGTTACTTTGGACATACATTAACCAGTGAATTGGTTGGCGCCGAGATCGCTTACGGAATGGGGAGGTCAGTTTTTTATTAGCTTGGCTCTGTATATTGGCACACATAGTACCTTGGCCCAATGTCTTTTCTCCACTTGACATATAGCACGAAATTTTGTGACCAATATTGGATCAAACATTTGGAACAAAGTTTGACTGGTAACATACTGATCTTAACCTCAAAAATATTTGGCTGATATTATTTGCTTATTGGAGTATAAAATTGTACCATACTTTTTTCCTTTCATAGGCGATTTTTTTTTGTAGTAAGCTTTGCCGAATCTCAAATGGTTGTGGCAACTTTAGGTAAAAATTGGAGCCAATATGTGGAGTCGATAGCTTTTAGAATTTGAACCTTACTAACAAGTCGTTCTGCTTTTTTGACCTCCTCTCCGTATGTGGCACCTCTATCTTAAACTGATGCTTTACTTTTATATTTTGTATACTAAAGTCTTATTTTTTTTCGTATACTTCTGCAATAATATGACGTCACCTTAACACCCTGTTCTGCTGTTAAAGACTAATTATCAGAATTAGCAATACTTCCGTTTTGAAGAGTAGCACTAGCCTGCCCTTTTATATTTAGTACTATTCTAATTAAATTCTCAGTACACTGAATAATCCAGTAGATTCGACTGTGATATGAAAAGGTTGATAAATGTTTGGTTCTTTATACTAAAATGACAAATATTGAAGCTCTTGAAGCTTAGAAGAGAGAGCGCTGTTCTGCATGTGGTTTTTAGTGCGCTGACAGGTTTCCACAACTACAATATTACTAATGTGAATTAATGGGAAATTAATGGGACAAGCTCACCACACATGCTCGTCATTTCAACTCCTGTAAGCCAGGATCTACAAAGAAACAAACGAATACCACCGATGCACTTTTCGTGGCTCATTAATGTGGCAAGAGAAGAGATATCAATTATTATAATAACTTATGCAAAGCGGTTTCATAATTGATTACTCACGCTTGTTTATCGGAAGGAGTCCTTAATATCGAGACGACGGGGCGGCAGGGTCGTGCATCAAACTGTTCGACGATTATATGGGCAATGCTGGACCCCAATAAATACGATGTTGACAATGTTTGGTATAATTCGGAACACAAAACAACTGAAGTTAAAAAAAAACTATACACTACTACAAAATATTGGCAGTACCCCTTCGTTATTAGACAATATAGTTACTTAATTGATCGTACAATTTTGTTCATTGATATCCTCCTTGCATATCCTTCCCGACCTTGTTCCAGGTACTACCTGTCCACCTTCAAGGACGCCCTCAGGCAGGTAGCCATCGACGTGATGACAGGCGAGTCGCGCTCCATCCCCGACCAGCTGATCGTGCCCGACGGCGCGCGTTGCACGTCCGTCAAGGTTATCAGCTTTAATGTGCGTGCATGGCTAGCTTGTTGACTGCCGGTTTATTTTTATTCTGTTTTTGAGTTTTTTTTTTTTGTAAATTATGCCATTTTTAGCAGATTTAGTCCTGATTTTGCGTTTCTCCATTCCTTTTCTTTGATAAATTTTTAAACTTTTAGATGTATATTTAAACCCCTTTATGCTTTAAGATGCTCTAAACCCCTTTTTCCTTAATACTCGTTATATAGATTACGTATTAGTTAATTCTTTTGCGCATTTTTTTCCCCATCCCACTGGCTTACGGTTTTTCCGATAGTACCAATTATTTTCTACTATTTGTTAAGCGAACTAACAAAAAATTTATAACCGCAATTTGATTTTTCGCTTGTTTTCATTCAAATGTATTCGCTACTGCCTCTACACTTGAAAACTGTTCAAATATTTGATGTCACCATACTAATAGTATATATGTTGACAGGATACAGCCGAACCAGACACGGCGGCTATGGCGCAGCACGTCAAGTCCTTGATAGATGACTGTAAGAAGCTTCTCGTTGATACGGAACCAGTGCTAGGATCTTGGGGACTGATAGATGCTGATCCTAAGTGAGTTATTCTTACTTAACGTGTCTTAAGGCTTGTACCGAGTGGATATCAAATTATTTTTGTCCTTACTTCAAATGTTCAGATAAACGCCATATATAAGTATGTATGTATAATCAGATGGGGTTTAGCCCCAAAGCCCTTTAAGAATTATCCCCGACGGACTTTTTTCATGAGGTTGTGTGTGTTCATGTAACACTTTAACACACATATCCAACTAACTACGAAATTATCGGACCTAAAATTGTATTTATCGAAGTCCAATCAACATATCTGCAGGCTGAACGCAAAACAAGCGCGTGTAGTCTGAATGCAGCTTACTTTTATGATATACTAAACGATTTATTTGTCATCAGTACTGGCGACCCTCAGGAATCGGAAATGGACAGCGTGCTAGTACTGACAAGCGAGGCCTACTACGTGGCGGACTACGACGAGACGTCGGACCGCTTGCTGGGCGTGCAGCGCGTGCCTCTGGCTGACGTCACTGCCATCGAGCTCGGGCCCTTCGACGCTAACGTTACTACTGTGAGTACATACAGACTAACGGACGAACAGACAGACACACAGACAAACAGACAGACGGCTCTAGAAAATATGCTTCGCTTGTCGACACAAGCAAGACTTATTTACACATGTACATTTTATTGTTTACTGTGAATCGTGTAAGTAAGAAGTACTTTCGTCTGATTGCAAAAATATAATATCAGGAAACTGATCAATTTACCTATTGCCAAAGCAACAACTCATGTCTGTGACCAGTTAACACAAAACTTAACCAATCACGACGTTTAACATGCCTTTTAGCAGACGGCTAACAAATTTATCATATTCACCAACATTTAAGCAAGCCTCTCACTAAATTTCTTGTTCAGATTTTCAGTGTAGGCCGCAAGAGTGGTTCGGAGCCTATCTACTGCATCCGCATCAACTACACGAGCGGCGGCGAGGCGGGCTACTTCCATATGTTCCGGTCTACCTCGCTGCGGTTCTTCAATAATATGGCTGTGGTCATCAACACGAAGGATGAAATGATTGGTGAGTTCATATTGTTCTATACATTGTCTGTCTTGCAGTTCAAAATAAAATGCTCAAATTGAATGAACTTACGCGTAAGGTAACTTCCGTCTTTCTCTGTCTTATTCTGACAATGTTGGTTGGTCTTCAGCTCTGCTGATCTATCACCACCTATCTAACACCCAGGATGGTTTAATATTAGCCAGTTTGCTGAATTATATTCTAGGAGAGGGTAAAAATTAAGTTATAATTAAATTCTTCACATTCACAGAATCTTTGCACTCGATCTGCGAATCGCTGATGGTAGCTCGCGACGTCGCTAAACTACCGCCCATACCGTTCCACGATGGAGTCAAGTTGGAGAAGAGGAAATCTAAGGTACTATCATTTATTTTCTATTTAATATTTTCTAAGTCAGCTTTATAAAGCCATTTTTCTATTTTCGTGATGGTACAATGACAGTTTCTTCTTCTTCTTGCTTCTTTTTTCTTCTTTTGCCGGTACTTTTGTACTTAAGTCAACTTATCGCGGTTTATGGCTTTAAATAATTTATTTGTTTTTATAAATCATGTTTGTGTATAGGTACACCCTGGTCAGAGCAGTACCCGTTCATCCCTGTATCTCGATTTGTCGAAGCTACCGACTTTGACTAGAAACGTCAGTGAGACTCAACTCGTAGCTGACATCAGGAGTGTTGGTAAGTTTATATAATAATAAGAGTTCACTAGTAGTTATATTTCGTCTAGTATTTAATTTTTTTGCATGTCCTATCTTTAACACATCACTCGGCTAGTGGTATCTAATTATGAACGAGGATATAAGACTGCTGAGATTTGCGCTGAAGAATTATCTTATATAACCTTTATTCCTGGAAACAAGAAACAAAGCTATCGGCGGAGGGGGCTAAAACCAGCGGAAAGCTTCACCTCCCAACCTGGGACCATAAGGAAATGCAAACTACCGCCATAATCTATCCTTTCCAACCCAATCATGCCTCCTCCCCTCGTCACCTTTTACTGCAACTAGGAATGCAGTAACTTTAACTACACCATATAGTCATACACCCTTCCCTTTCCTAATCTCTCCTCGTCCCTTGCAAACAGCCGCCAGCTTGACACCTCACCCCCCCTCTACACTAACGTACACACAGCTAGCTTACCCACCCTCCCGCCCCGCTCCCAGACGGGCCGCGCGTGTCGGGCGCGGCGGCGGTCCGCGACCAGCTGGTGCGCATCGTGTCGCGCCCCGCCATGCACATGCACAGGCACGTCGTGGCCACCGCCAGCGACTGGCTGTCGCACTCCGCCCAACAGACCGTTAGTTAACAACGATACAATGATATCTGCAACAGTATTCTCATGTATTTTGCGTAATTTATTAATTGTCAGATAGTATTTAGTAAGAATTCGTAGCGAACGAATTACATCTACTAATAGAACAATAAATAGATTTAGAAGCCTGTGCAAGGCTAGGTAAGTTCTATTGGTTCTTACTTTTCATACGTATTAGCGAAATCCTTTCATATGATCAACAAGAGGTACATTGTTTATTGAGATAACCCATCTAAATTCCAGGATCAAAAGCCCTGACGAACATGTCGGAGCAATTTAGCAAGTTGAACAAACTGAGTCACTCGCTAAACGCGCGCGCCCGCCCCAGCTTACAGTTGAAATTCGACCAGAGCGCCTCCCGGACCAAGAAGATATTCACCCTCGGACAGAACAAGGACAACAAGAAGAAGGGCAGCCTCTCCGACGGCATGAGCTCGGACTACTCGTCAGACGACGAAAACAGAACGAATATCTTCGAACCGACCTTAGACAACTTCGAGAACACACAACACTACATCGGCAAGCCCGGACAGAAGAGCGAAACTGAGAACGACTGCGAACTCATACAGAACCCGTTATACTCCTCCAAGATCGAGCCGAACGATCCGCAAGTCTTTATTCCCTCGGAAATAGTGACTAATATTGATAAACAAGCGTCGAAGACGCCAAGCAACGTGAATAAGATAAACCCGTTTAATATAGACGCGTCTAAAACTCCTGAGATACATGTGGACAGTGCTTTTCCGAAACCAGCTCCTCCAAATTCCTTGATGCTGGCTCAGAAGCTATCGCACAGTTCAAATGAACTACATTTTGATGATTGTCAGTCTGAAGGGGTCAATTTCCACGTCCGTTCAAACTCTCAGCACGAGATCACTCTGAACATTGCTCAGTCGCACAGCGAGTCAGCTATCAGGCAGTTCAAGAACCTCGCCAGTCCAGTCTCGAGTTCCACTAAAGATATGGTGCTGTCACCGCTCACGAAGTTGGCTAAGGGCGTGCAGAATTTGGGCGCTAATTTAGATCCGAGAAAGATTAAGGTTAGCTTTGACTTTCTTATGTTTGTGTACTAGCTGTTGCTCGCGGCTTCTCCCGCATAGATTTCGGTTATAGCTTCAATACTATACCCTGCCTTGACGCAGTTTCATAAAAAGTATGCTGTATGTTATCAAGATTGTCAGCTACGAAATTCTCACTTTTACAAACTGTCAAAACGTTTATAATTCTGAGTTTTCCATAATCGGAATGAATGTTTATTGCCCATTTTAACATTCATTGGCCATGTCTGAGTGTCGAAATATACGAAGTACTTTGAAGTTTGTGGAAGTAAATGGATATTCAGTTATAAAAAGATTGAATATAAAAATCTTCAGGGTACCTGTAGAGTAACAATAATAAAAACATTAACATCATAAAAAAAATGTTTATTCTCAGGGCGCGCCAGCAGTGAAGCAAGTAACAGAACAGCAGTACGAAGAACACAGAAAGTTGCAAGAGAAATGGCGCGGATGCAACACTCGGCTGGTCGCACTCTAATACCAGTGTTGCCAACAAGCTAGAGTTGCCAGGTGAAAATACTTCTGTTCATTTACCCAAGAAAGCCGCATACCCAGTGATATAATTTTATTTTTTAATTAATTTATTGATATCTCTTTTTGTGTGCACAATTTTGTATATTTATGGCGTAGACTTAGTCTGCATTGTACAGTTGGATTTATAGAACGTATTACGAGTTTTCAAACCTTACAGTATTGGTAAACTAATTGGAGTTAGTTTACAATGTATAATGATATATACGAATAGTTTGCAGGGTTATAAAGGTTCGATCCTTTAGTATTAGGGAATGATATTAGGGCAATTATTGTTAATCTACCTCTGTGTTTGTCCCTATTTAAGAATCTTCCTAAATGTACGTTTCCGTGGGTTGTGGCCGATACGATAAACGACAGAGAATGGTAACTATGACGCCGTGTCCTGCCACAGGCGCGTGCATTTACCGCTATACTTATGAAAATAATATTATCGCAGTTGTTGATACGTGATAGCACAGTTAACAGTCTATCGCCGTAGTGTCGGCCGCCATCCACAGAAATACACCTTAAATCTCCAATCACACAAGGATATTTTCTAACAATTATCAAGACAATCGAATATATTTCGCCGCTGTTTATCCATGACCTTTTTATACGTATTAATCGAACAGCTTTTTAATAATGTTGGTATTTTCGAGCACTTATTAACTATGAACTATCAGCTACAATTTAATTTATTAACGTTTTTTATAGAATTGTAATTCATATTCAATCAATACCTGATAAAGAATGCTTTACTTTATTTTTGTGTCATATTCATACTAATTAGATTGCTTTAAAAACAAAAAAAAACTGTCTATTTTTGCATATACGCTTGAGACGAATATAATGTAATTTGTTTAATATACCTTGAATAACGCTAATATTATGATATAATACTGGGCAAAGTCAATTTTTTTGTATAATTTAATTTCACTGTGATTTTATGCCGAAATATGAAAGCCAACAAAATAGTAGTTATTTAAATTCTAAGACGCTTTCTTATCAGGAATTGGTGGAATTATATGCTATTAAAGCTTTCGATGTTACTTATAGATCTATATATAGTCTATATTTATACTAAAATAGCTCAAATTCTAGGATGAGATGTCTGTTCTAAAGCTGTATTGTACTGATTAGATATTTTGACGGTTTATAGCTGATAGTTTTTAGACGAACGTTTCTGCTAACTTTATATTGAATGCGAATTGATGTTTATATAATTATGTGACATAAACCCTGGACAGATTTACAGAATTTGTTATAACTTATATATCTTAATTAAACTTGATTTTTTTACACATATGTTGGATAAAGATTTTTTTTCTGTAGTGTAAAATAAAATATTACTTTGATTGGCAACACTGAATTATTAACTGCAGTAGTGTACAATGTTGCCAAAAAACAAAATTTCCCCAACTTTATGGGTATTTCTTTTTTGTAGTAAACAACTAAGTCCTTTTGGTTTAGGACAGGGTTTTTGCTACATGAAAAAATAATTGCGCTGTTTCTCTACTTTTATAAAAATTGACATTCCTAACATTTAATTATAGTAATACGATTAAGGCCTCATATAGAATTCGGTAGAAACATTAAATTCAATCAGAATACATTGCGTAGTACATATAGTGTTGTATGCATTTAGAATAAAATTGTTAGTACATTGCAAGCGATGCATGTTAAACCGTATCTCGAAAAGAAAGTATTATTTCTTCAATTTACTAGCACCACCATTTACATTAGAAATGTTTATTCCAAATTTTAAAGAAAGACATTAAATACCCACCAATTTAGTACCTACATGATTATATAAAGAAGCTTCTATGTGAAATGGAATTGTTACCAACGTTCATTACTTGATAACGAAAGAAAACTATTTTAATGATGTGATGTAACTTGTTAAGTCTTTGGGACTTTAAATTAAGAGCGAGATAGAAATATAAAACATGCTAATATAAAAAAATGAATGATGGTAGAAAAAGAGACGGCAATAAATTTACACCTTTCAGAAAGACTTCGTGATAACAGTTGGTAACAAGTCCAAACATTAAAATGTTGTACCAAATATGTAACCATAGCTTACGTTTGTTTAGGATAACTCGTCTAATTATAACACAGTATTATATTAATCATATTTATGTGTATATACCGTCTATAATGATCGTGGCTTCCATAGAAATATATTGATGTTAGATTGTACTGGGAACTGTTGAAAAGAAACGATACATGAAAGATAATATGGGAAAGATTGACAAAGAAAAAAGAATTACAGTTCAACAATACGGATGAATGGAACAACAGTACGGATGATGCTTTTGTGGAAGCGGGACAGAGCTATACTCAGAGTAAAGCGCTTTCTCATTTCCACAATAGCTTGGCTTGATTTAAGAACATAGTAAATTCTCCGGGGAAAATTGTAATTGTTGCATGTCAAGACTAAAATTGCGGGTAGAACGAAAAGTATTTGCGTCCTTTTTATATAAAATACGAAAATTCATAGATAAAAAGTGATGCTTGTTGATACCAAATTAACCGCAAAGCTTCGAAAGCCTTATTCCCAAAAATGTTATTGTACAAGTATTATTAAAATTATATTGTCTGTCAATAATAGTGTAGCCACTACAATAATACAATTAGCGGTGCATAAGCATGCCATAAGCAAAAAAGAGCAGTTATAGTCTGTACGATCTTGCATGGTTGGGATGGCACTTAACAATCATTATTGCTATAAAGTAAAAATAAATAATTAAACTCTGTTAAGACAGGAGTAAGGCGTGGTGACCATAACTCGGTTATCCGTGCATTCATTTTAACATGCAGGCGTCAGGCGTGAATGTTCATCATACCAAAAAGGAGGACAAACATTTGTGTTATCCACGAATACTTCTTCTGACATTGGGTGTCTTTGTGCATGTAACTTTGATGGATTCAAGTCCTTAGTGAGAAAGTCGTTAAAATTAAGATTAGCTCACAGTGTGATCATACAGCCAACTGGAGCTTGAATACATAAATAGCAATCTTTGCAACTGATTTATTCATTAAACACCTGTAGTAATTACTAATTACTCATCGGACCATGCCAGAAAGTTCAGACCTAAAACTCATCTATTTCTTTACCCTGTCTAGTCCATTTAATCTCTGTTCACAATTAAAACTATTTATTCTACCATTTTAGTATATTTTTTGAATATTTTAAGAACTATATATACTTTCATGAAGTGCTTATATAATCTATACGAAATGCAAATAACTGCCAGTGTATTATGAAATTAAATCGCATTCACTAGTTTTTATTATAGTTATAGATATGCACCAATTATTAGACAAATGTTATTAATATATTTCGACCGTTTGTAACGTAGTCATAAAATTAGTTTTAGTTCTATTTTCGTAGAAATGTTAATGCAATAATTGATGTCTACCTATTCTATTTCCGATGTTTATAAATAAATTTGACGTACTAGTTCCATTGATGTTGAATATGAAAAATTATTAATTGCACGAAGAAACTATTAGTATTAGGACACATATACAAAAAAAAAATGTTTTTTCGTAATATCCATATTAAAATTTCAAAATATTCCCTTATATCATCATTCGAAATGACAAATTTAAGAATATTACGTAAACTGTCGCAAATTTATTAGTTACAATTACAAAAAAAAGTGAGAATAAAATAGTATTTTGAGTAATTCCATTTAGTGTAATGTTTATAATAAATTAGTTAAGTTTAATGTTGTACGTGGCCAAGGTTTCTCTTTAATTTAATACATTCTGTTTTTAATATTGACATTATACGTATTGAATAAAGCTCGCTACCTCGCCGCGCAATAGAAACTCGAAAAATAACTGGCAACACCAAAAACAGGTTATGGTGTTGCCATATAATGCAACAGAATAACAAGAATTAAACGTTAAGGTTAGGGCGTCGCGTGGCTTTGTGTGTTTGGTCATGCGTTGTGTTAGAGAGTAGCTCGTAGGATTTTATATCAGCTTTATATTCAAAGGAATAAATATTATAACAATAATATAGCAAAATCGATATTAAGACATCGCTTACAGCTTAAAAATACCTGATAATATAGGGACAGTGTAAATTAAAAAGTTATTAGACAAGGTGAAAAATTTCGTGCGTGTTATAATACACTACAGAGCCCGCAGCCGCAGCTCTGTATCACAAGATGAAATTGAAACACCCCCGACGGTCACTTCCACGATTTTTTTATGGCTCGACATGATTTTTATTAAACATGTCTAAGAGCACTCGCACATAATTCACCTTCAATACAGGACAAACTAAATTGAAATCGCTTAATCCGTTCGGAAGCTATGGTGTACAGACAGACACGTCACACTTATAACATCCCTCTTATTGCGTCGTAGGCTAAAAAATGTAACATCATCGTGGGCAATGTATCGCAACACGCAGGAATTTCTCGTCTCATCTAAAATTGTATCCGTCTAACCATTAATTCGATGTTTTAGGATGTAGATAAAGTACGTAGTTACGAGAAATACTGCTTTTATAAAATCCTACTGGAACGCGTACAAAGCTGTTGTAATTGTAATTAGCTTGTTAAATATACATCAGAGCATTCTAGGTCAATTCTTAGTTGTTGGTAGTATGTTTGCTAGTACAAATTTTTTGTCACACTTTAAATATAATCGATTAATTTATTTATGTATCAAACTGATTTTTGCCACTAAACTATTTTTTTATTCTGTGGCAACATTGTAAGGATTGATTTGTAACATTAAATGATATATTTTAAATACAGTATTTTGAGATACATCTATAATCTTACAGTAAGTTATCAAGACACTTTTAACAAAAGCTGTATCGAACTATTAGTTTTGTCTGTGATTTATTTATGTCCTACATAATGTTTTGGTTATTATTTATTTTTTGAACATGAATAAATAATGCTTTTGACGAAGTACCTGCTGTTTTATTTTTGTATGAAAGCTCGTCAATACCTCGATAGCTTTTACCCTGTCTCACTGTTGGTCAAAGGTCTGCCTTACACACGTCGACGGACCAATGTTGCTGAATTTGCGACGAAGTCTCGTATGCGTGGATGGTGGCCCATTCGTCGTCAATTTAAACATTGTCTACTAATAGACCATTTTTAGTATTGATTGCCCGTATTGACTCCATATAACGTAACGAAAACGTAGTTTTACAGTATAAGTTTGATGTATTCGTAACATTTAAATGCGTGGTCTAAAAAATAACAACTCACATATTTGATTATTATACTATACTATATATTATTATACCCCGTCTGGCTTCGGTCCCTACCGAACTCATTCATGAGTTAACGCGGTGATCCTGGTCGGGCAATCCCGATAAATTTTATTCGCGTGACTGAACTGTGAGTTAAAACCTAATTACTTACATAGTTTTTCAAGTGATTTTCTATACCTTCTTAAAGACATTAGTGCATTATTTTTGTTTATTCAACTATTATTTGTTAACGTAATAAGGTTGGGTTATCGCACATGGCGAAGTTATTTATTTTAATGCTTATAACATTTTAGCTAATTCCATCTATTATATAAAAAACCAGAAAAAAAGACTTGTGATTACCCATTTAGGTGGTATTTGCAAGTAAGTAAACCTTTTATATAAATATAAGGGTACGGGTAATATAAGGGTAAGGTAAGGTAAAGGTTGTCAAGTTCAAACCGAATGCCATAAAAACACTCAGTAAGCAAAAAGCGAGGAGTGAATCAGTAACAGCAATATTGGCGGCAGGCGCCGTCACGACTAAGTGTTTTGTTTCCAATAACAACGTAATTAAAAAGTTTTTGACTAACTAAAATTTTTTTGATGCATTCAGTGGATAAAAAACTGTTCCAGCTTAACATAGAATTAAATTTGACCTGAATTAGTACCGTTTTGAATTAGTACCCTCACTAGTTGCTCTACTCTTCGTCCTGTCAAAACTCAAAAGGTAGAAAAGAGCCGCGTATTTATGCTAAATCGAGATCGCGATCCGCGATCAAAATCAATGACCGCGATCCACAGGCAAAATTATGATGCTTGAAGTAGATATACGGAGTAATGCATCTAATCTTAAAATTTAAAGACGTTTTGAAGTCCAGATTGCGATCAGCTGATCCTAATCAAGATTGAACGTGCGTCAGATCGTGCCAGTCGTCAGTATACGCTGTGCGTTCGCCGTACATTGAGTTAAACGATAGTTACAGACGATATGTCGCCGATGGAGCCGGCGAATTCCTCTGCCCGAACACAATTAGAGGAAGACTTTATTACGCAGTTACAGACTTTACCCGAACTATGGCAAGCGCAGCATAAACATTACACCAACAAATATAAAAGACAAGCTGGATACAAAAAGTTACTTGAAATACTTAAAAAAATCAAGCCACAGGCGACTGTAGATGATGTGCGCAAGAAAATAAACAGCCTCAGATCTAACTATAGGCGCGAACTAAGGAAATCATGTATTGATGAATTTTACACACCAAAAGCAAAAAGCTTCAAACTGTTAAGTTTTTTAAATACTTCCGAGGAGCTAAATTCTAGTCATCAGGTGATATTTTATTAATTTACATATTAACTTTAAATTCGTAGTCATATTGCCATTTTTTTAATTCATATATTTATTGATTAAAGCAAATAATATACATTTGTTCAAAATACTTGTCAGTCCTGTCACTGTCAGTCAAAAAAGTAGTTTATTGATAGATCCGAAATGAACGAATGATCTAAACATTTTCTATACAAGTTATTGCTTCTCGTATAAAGTTGAAAATGCGAAATTATCAATTTTAACTTTTTCAGAATCAACAACTTTTAGGAGTAACTGGGAGCAGGAACGCTGGCAGTAGTCAAGAAAATTTGAACGAACCAGCAAACCCAGCGCCAGAGACATCATTTTCTTCAATCAGTCAAGTTGTTCAGCCACCTAAAAATATATTTAAAGAAAACGAGCTAATAGATCGAGCTAGCTTATTTATGGCTCAAACGAGTCTGCAATCACAGAAATTGTTTCAAGGAACTAAAACAAGTCATTCACTAGCATTGATTTGGGCTGAAAAGCTGGATAACTTACATCCTCAACAACGATTCTTTGCAGAAAAAGCGATACACGACATTTTATTTGAAGCAGGGTTGGGAACTCTTCACAGATATTCAGTTAAAATTAATGAACCTGAGATGAAAGTTACGTCACTTCATTGTAAAGCTTCTCCCTTATTTACACAAGACGACTCTTCGCCCTCCTACTCAGTTCCGAATTCACCTACTCCCTCTGACATGCAGCCCTAATTATTTGATTGCAGAAAATAAATCTAATATAATAATATGTTTATACATCATTTCAGTAATATTATAATTTTATTTCAGTTGCTAGACTTTTCAGTCCTTTAAATAGATTTTATTAATATTCATATTATTTATTTGCATTCCACAATGTTTACACAGATGTTACAAAATGGGTTAGAGCATTTGTGGACCCTGCAGGGCACAGCAAATTAATCTTATATCTAAAATTATTTCTGTGATCAAAGATTCAAGATCATGACTAAAACGCCTAGGTAATGTATAATACATTTTTGATCAGCAGAATAAGTCGATTCAAGCTGACTACTTACCGAATTACGATAATTAATTTTTTGGTTAATTCTGATTGGTATAGGACTGACATTTTTTCTGCAAATTGATTCACTTCGATTTTTACTGAACGCACCACTCTGAGAAAAGCTCTGTGGAGGATTCTTATTACCTACACTAACACTATCTGTCAATGTCAAACTCAGTTA
This sequence comes from Trichoplusia ni, assembly GCF_003590095.1. Lineage (NCBI taxonomy): Eukaryota > Metazoa > Arthropoda > Insecta > Lepidoptera > Noctuidae > Trichoplusia > Trichoplusia ni. The sequence continues at coordinate 4,193,642 of NC_039483.1, forward strand.
TTGAAAGTGAAAAATTATCAAACGGAGATCTTTACTTATTTACCACTCTGTTTTGCAGTTAAAAGCTATCAGGAGAAAAGCATTTTACTCTTAATTCTGCGGCAACCATGCGGACGCGTAATAAGTTACGATCCAGGAACTCAACAGTATCTCAAGAAGCAGTAATAATTGACCAAAGAAACTCGCCGGGAAAATGTAGAGTGTGCTTAGATGATGGAGATATACCAATTTTCGGTTCAAAAGATATATCTAATGATGTAGCAGAGTTCGGAAAGATCAAAATCAATGCAAATGATAACTTCCCAAAGTACTTATGCGAAGCTTGTTATACTTTACTCGAAGCTGCAATCTTGTTTAGGAAAACCGCGAAACAAGCCAATGCATTTCTAAAGAAAAATCCCTGGAAGATCCCATCGTCGGCAGCGTCTGATGATTCTAATTATATAAATGAAAACGAACCTGAAATAAAGCGAGAGTATCTTGAGTTGGATAACACCTCTGAATCTGAACTTGACGACTTTGATAAACTAAGGCTTAAAATTGAGTCGGAAGATGAAACCATTGATTACCTTGCTCTAGCTAACAATCATATGGATATGTCAGTTAAGTCAGAGGATGGTAGTGTAGGATACCGGTCTGCTTCTGAAGCAGATACTCAAGAAACAAATTATATGGAGCACTCTCAATTAGAGGACATTGATGAATCAAAAAATGATGAAGATGAAACTGTTGCTGATCCAGATAGTGAAATGATTATGATTATAGTTTCTGACAAAGATAAACAAAATCAGATTACACCAATATGTGAAAAATGCAACACTAGTTTTGATAACATAGATGACCTTTTGCAGCACATTGAGAAAACTCATCCGAAACCGGGCCCAGATGAGAGAGAATGTGAAATTTGTCGTAATGTGGTCAAAAGGAATTTATATAAAGTACATTTAAAAGAGCACAGAGAAAAGTATCAAGAGAAACATATTAAAAAGTATGGTAAAGTTGAATGTGAAATATGCAATAAGAAAATTAGTAAAGCATATTATAAATACCATATTAAAATGCATGGAACTGCTGAAGAACAAGCTGAAAGGACTATGGAATGTACAATATGTAAAAAATCCTTTGGTGCACACTACTTTAATGACCATATGAAAAGGGTACATGATAAGAAAATGAAGCACACAAAACAATCATCTCAGAAACCAGTGCCCAAAGAGGTTTCACCTAAGAATGTAAAAAAAACTAAATGTCCAGTGTGTGACAAAAAAGTAAAAGAAAGTGAATATAAACAACATTTAGCAAAACACGGCGGTCCACTGCGACGTTACATTTGTGACAAATGTGGAAAAGTATTCAAACATCCGTCTGCATTCCGAACTCATTACATGACACATGGTACTGAACTGAAATACAAATGCCAGTTTTGTCCCTACAGAGGCTTGCATCAAGGCCTCCTTAAGATCCATGTTCGGACCCACACAGGGGACTACAACTACAAATGTACGGAGTGTCCCGCAAAGTTCATAACAAAGAGTAACTTGTCTAAACATATTCAACGGCACAAGGGACAATGTAACTACAAGTGTGAAATTTGTAATAAAGGATTTTACTCGAAACGTGATCTAAACAAACACAACAATATAGTACATTTGAAGTTACGGAACCATGTTTGCGAGTCCTGCGGAAAAGTTTTTGGACACAGAGATAATATGTTGAGTCACCAACTGAAAGTTCATAAACGTGAAAAGATTATTACGAAAGGCAGAATGCCTTCATACCTTAAGACGGAAGAACAGTTGTAAAGTAATAGTCATTAAACATTAGACATTTGTGGTTTGTTTATCTGTAGTTTCTATGAATACTACAGGCAAAAAAAAGATTTGACCACATGCACGCTCAAGTGCATGTTTTCTTAAATCGTAAGGCATTGTGCACATATTTTTTTAATAATAGTAATTATGTAATAATAAAACCTTTTGATAATACAGAGTATATATTTTAATGCCACACAATATAATCCTCTTCTTTCCACTACCTACTTTACCACTACTTTTTTATAGGTCATGAAATAAAAGAATAGTGTTGAAAAACAATTATATATTTTTAACATAACAAAAAAAATCATGTATACCAAACCATTCCCATCTTTGCATGGGAAGACTGATTTGAGTATTTTACCTAAAAACAAGAATTATTTGTGTATAGGGTAGCTTTAATTTTAATATAACCTTTCAACTATAGACTATATTATGATAGACCACCAACAAGCTGTCTTCATAAAAAAGAATCCAAATTCTTTAACTCTGCCTCAATATAAGCTGGTGTTCTACCATTAACTTTCTTTTCTCTCTTGTGAACATCTAACTGGTGTCTCATCATAGCCTTTCTATACCCAAATGCCTTTCCACAAACATGACAAATGTGATTTTTTATTCCCAAATGGTCTGCTTCAAAGTGTCTTTCCAAATTAAGCTTAGAGTGGAAGCCTCGCTGACAAGTATCACATTTGAATAATGGTTCTTTGTGTTTTAAAGAATGCTTGTTCAAATTACTTTTTGTTAGAAATCTAGCTGGGCATTCAGTACACATGAATCTGTAATCCCCTGTGTGTACACACATGTGAGTTTTCAGTAGACCTGAATGGCGACCCCTGTAGGGGCATAGCTTACATTTCCAAGGGAATTCTGAACTGTGTGTGAAGTAGTGTTTCCTATATGAACAGCGCTGGCGAAAGGATTTCCCACAGATGTCGCATACGTATTTAGCTGCAGTATGATCATGGAGAGCAAAATGCTCTTTGTAGTAGGATTTTGTAATTACTTTAAAGCAGACTCTACATTGCACTTTAGGTATCTTTTTGATTGGTTTAACAGTTATAGATTCCTCAGCGTCGCCGATGTTACTGGCAACAGACGAAAAGTAACTTTGTATGACTGATGTAGATGATTCAGAATTGTCTTCAACTTTTTCTTGTGTTGACGATCCTTTAGATTCAATGGAAAGCTTTTTGTTTTTTGCTGCTATGTTTTTCAATATTTGATCCGATTTTTTTGCGGTTTTTCGAAATCGAATTGCAGCTTCAAGTAATTTACTGCACGGATCACACATGAAGTGAAGGGATTCATCATCCTTACTTAAGTCTATACCACCAAAAGTACTGATATCTACAGCCATTACATCGCCCAGGTCATTATAAATAGGAACGGTGCCTTCCTTTAAACAAATTCTACATTTGTTTGTATTGTTTTCTCGTTGAGTCGTTATAGATAAACTTCCGCTGAGTGTTTCATTTCTCTCGCGATTATTTTGCCGTCTGTCGGACGTAGCTTTGTTGAATAATTTTAGTATAACATATGAGGAAACCATTCTTATATGCTAGCTTTAATAATAAATTGATTGAACCTCGCAATAAACGATCTCCAAGGAAATCCGATTGTTTGTTTACATCCTGAATGCAAACCCATCCCATCTTGATTTGACAGTTTTAAAGTTTTAAATGACCATAAAGGAAGTTACACACTATATGGCGGCCCATCCAATATTTAATTTTCCTTGGCTTTATCGCTAGTATACTTTTTGCTCCGCCAGCGTCAAACCACCACCTTGTTATCAATAATGTCTTTGAGAATTATGAGAATTATACAATCAAGTCAATCCTGCCCAATCCTGCCTAGCCTCGCCTAATTAGTAGAACAGATAACAATATTGTACTGATTTTTGAATCTGTGGTCAATCGAAACACTTTGTTTCCCGGTTGACTGACACCAGCAGAATTGTTTATTTTTATTCACCATTGCCAATCTTTACAAAGAAGCTGTAAGGTCTCTTTGAATATTTAATATTTCACGACATTGCAAATAATACATGGTTCACAGTAGCCAAGTAATCCATGGACTTTCTATCATAATTTATCTACGACACGTAAAATATGCTTACTTTATATTATTTAATGAAAAACTCGAAAACACAAGCCAAACTAAGTGCAAGCGAGTATTACAGTATTTTGAATGAAAGTAAACGTTTTAAATTAAAAGGAGGTTCCGTAGCAAAGTGTCGAATTTGTTTACAAGAAGGTTCTTTTCCAATATACGGAAGCAAAGATACCGATCTCTATTTAGAAGTCATACAAAACGTTGGTGACGTTCACGTAAGTGAGGACGATGATTACCCTAAACATTTATGTGAGATATGCCACGACTTTATTAAAGGCGCAATATTATTTAAAAAGGTGGCCAAGGAATCTGATAACATTCTGAAACAATCAGTGAAAGAAGAAACTGTTTACGACCAGACATCTGATGTAGATACCCAAGAGTTGAGCGACAGCAGCACATGCGACACAGTACGACCTCGGAAATGGGGTAATAACCACCTTTTCTCTCAACTCTCACTTAAGAAAGTCAAAGTGGAGAGAGGAGGTAGAGTAAACAATTATGCACCCAAAGTCACATGCAAAATTTGTAATAAAGTCATAAATAGGTCATACATTAAAGAACACATGACCATGCATGACCCTGATCACAAGAAATTTGTATGTGATGTATGTGGCAAGTCATTCAGGCTGAGATGTGCTTACCACAACCATAGTCTAAGACATAGAAAAGACTTTCCTTTCAAATGCCAATTCTGTCCATACCGAGGAAAATATTCTGAGCTACTCAAAAACCATATGCGAACACATACTGGGGACTACAGATACATGTGCACGGAATGTCCAGCCCGATTCCTCTTTAAGAGTAACTTGAACAAGCACATGTTGAAACATAAAGAGCCTCAATTCAAGTGTGATGCCTGTAAAAGAGCCTTCCATACAAAATTGATGCTACAAAGGCATTTTGATTCTGATCATTTGGGGATTAAGAACCATGTGTGCAATCTGTGTGGGAAAGCATTTGGGTATAGAAATGCTATGATGAAACATCAGAGACATGTGCATAAGAGGGAGAAATTGATGTTTGGAAGAATGCCTGCATACTTAGCAGCCGAGCATAGAGTTCAGGATTTAGGGCAGGATGACTCCTGAACCCTTAAAAATAAACCTGTAATCATTATTACACTATATTATTAAAGTGTATTGTAGTTGCTCTTTATATTTAGTAATAATGTAAGTATTAAAAACTTTTAATATCTGCCAATAAATCTATAATATACCTGGAATACTGCCTTTAATTGTTTAAAAATTAAGTGTCAAGCTAGCATGAAAATAACGATAAAATGTTGTAATCAATACAATATTGTAGAACTCTGTCTACAAAATTTGGATTTAATACCAAATTTGACCCAAAATACCTATGCTTCTGTAGATATATTTTTGTAGGACTGACCAGCACTTTTGCTAGTTATGAATAAAAACTTCCAAAATATCACGTTTGTAGAAACATGTGAACCATGAAGATATTTCTTGAAAAACGTCTTCCGCACCAAATAATTATAATTAGTGAGTCGCGGGGGTATCATAAAAAATCATTAAAGGACACTCAGACTTCGTGTATCAAAAGGAATGCTTTCCTACGCGGGAATCGAACCCGCGTCACGCGCAGTGGGTTCAGCGCTGTGACCTCGATCTCTCGGCTACCCGTGCAGTCTACGATGAGTTGTTTTAGTTTCATGTTCTACACCCAAAGAGTACTTAAACCTATACTGATGATTGATACACACTTAATGAACAAAATAATATATTTGAATAAGCTTTACCTTCCGAGTAAATAATTTTCATCCTACTTTACTGGTACCAGGCTGGGATCAATTTATTTATTTATTTTAATCAATTACAACGGTGAAAAACCAATTACAGCAATTAAAAAATATACATTATACAAATTAAAACATTAAACAAATTAGAATATAAATAAAAAAAAACATAAAAACAAAACACATAAATTTATCTCACAGTACTTCAGGCATACCGACAAAATCTTCGGCCATACATCCGCAAACAGATCAGCTGTTGGATTAAGATCCAAGAGATTATTAAGCACAGCTAGAGTGCGTGGGATTGGCGACTTAGCACGTGCCACCGTACGACATGCAGGCACGGCAAAGAGTCTGTGCTTTTTGCCCCTGCAGTATTTATCTGGGACATAAAAGCGCGCCAGCTCCTTTAGCAGATCAGGAGCATCGATAGTACCACGGAGTGTCTTACAAGCTATTGCAAGCTGATCTCGTGCTCGCCTTACGTTCAGCGAGTTATAACCGAGGCAGCCCAGTAGGAATTTAGACGGATAGAGATATGGATAGTACCCGTATTCTTGCTTATATAGGTGCCTAAGGAAGGCCTTTTGGACTTTTTCTAATAAAAGTGCATAGGTACTTTCATGTGGATTCCACACACACGAGCTGGTTTCCAGCTTACTACGTACGAGTGCATTGAAAACTATTTTCTTAGAATGATCAGTACGAAAATCACGGCAGTTGCGAAGAACAAAGCCTAACCTTTGGTAGGATTGTTTAGCTACCGAGACCATATGATCGTGGAAGGTAAGCTTTCGATCAAATGTGACTCCCAGGTCTTTCATGGCTGTAGACTTCGTGATAGCAGTATTGTTTAAATGATATTCAAAGTTATTGTCAATATATTTGTTTGAAATTAAACATGTTTCCACCATCTATATATTTTTTTTAGGGTAATTCATAGACTAGTATTTATTTACGCCAGACGTTACGTAGTAAAGCCAAAGCCCATATATGGAAAGAAAAAAAAGTAAAAGTCAGCTGTTTGCGTTTGTATCATATGTCACTTTGCAATTGTAAACAAAGCGATCGGCTTGTAATTCAAAGTAATGTCCGGATCTTATTTCATGTTAAAATTTCTAGAAGGTAGTTTCAAAGCTCAACAACAAAACCTAAATAAACTATATCCATCAACTAGCTATAACATGGATGAAAATACAAACAGTGGTAATAATAAATGTAGGATTTGCTTGAAAGATGCTACTATTTTAATTTATCCTTCTATGTCAAGACTTGATATCGCGGAATCGATACGAACGTTTGCCGGCATTGAAATAAGCGAGACTGATGTCCATTCTAAGCATCTATGCAAATCCTGCTACAATTTCCTTCAAAATGCGACAATATTCCGACAGTTGGCTCAGGACACAGACAAGTTTCTGCGTCAACTATCATCTCACAATTCCGACGAAGATTTAGATAATAGAGCAGATGGCAAAGCAACTTGTACCGATGATCAAAAATCACTGATATACACTTGTAAACTGTGCAAGACAAATTTTCCAACATTCACTGAATTACTGGCACACAAAAATACGCACAAGAAAGTGCGCGTTCAGTGTCCGGTGTGCTTTCGTCTATTAACAGCCCATTCGTATAAGAAACATCTGGCTAGACATCAATCAGCATCACATCTAGTCTGTGATGTATGTGGTAAGTTGTACCGCAAAGACAACTTGGTCAGACATCTGCAACTTCACAGCTTTGAATTACCATATGAATGTCAGGAATGTCCATATAGGGGAAGATTTATGGAATCTCTCAAGATTCATATGAGAACACATACCGGGGATAAACCATTTTCTTGTAATAAATGTGAGTTGAGGTTTCTGACACGCAGCAATCTCAACAGACATCTTTTGACTCATAATAAGGATAAACCTTTTAAGTGTGTTGAGTGTGAGAGAGGGTTTTATTCTAAGAGGGATATGGATGTCCATTATAAGTCAGATCATGCAGGCCTGAAGGAGTTCTGTTGCAGGCTTTGTGGCAATAAGTATAGCACTAGAAAAGCTCTAATGAGGCATGAGCTGAGAGTTCACAAAAGAGATAAAATGGCAAAAGGTCGGATGCCTTTGTACCTGCAAGCTGAATATCAGAAATGTACTGAAACTACTTGATAGTGCAACTGTAAGTAAGGCCTTAAGTCAAATAATAGAAAATAAAATTTAGTCACTATGTTCATGTTGCTGTAATTCTAAGATTGGAACTTTGTATATATTTCTATATTTTTTTAGTTATTGAGGGGTGCAATGCAAGAGAAACAACTTTCTTTAAGTAATATTTTATTATTTTCATAACTAGTCAAGTGTTTATCAAAAATGACTGTATTAAATTTAATCTCAAAACTTGAATATAAATACATTTGGCTGACTTTGAATGAATAAACTGTAATGAATACTGAAAAGAATACCTTTTTATTTAATTTTAATATTAAATTGTACGACTAGAATGTTTTACAGATCAATAAATAGTATTGCAATAACATTTGGTCATATAGGTATACATAAAAGACAACACTAAGTACACATCTAAATAAAATCACACTCACATTAATATAAATCTTTGGTGTAACATTTCTACTGAACAATGGAAGATCTGATAGTAACTATTATGTATACATATCTAAATAAAGGCCACATTATCACTTATGTTACACTTATCGGATGGATACAAACAACGGGAAAGGCTTCTGTGGTCTCCTAAAATTACAATGTTTCTTATGTTACAATACTGGCTAATAACTCTTTTTTTTTTAAGTTACAATGCCAAACTGTTTACCATACATCAACCAGTGAAATAGAATGAATGATGCTGTAATTTGAATAGATTAATTTAATTATTAATGGTACAATGAAAATATGTAAGAAATGTTTAAAAGTGCAAAATAAAGTGATGATTGTATAACAATTATACTGACTAGAAGTTTCTTTCCTAAATTAGTTAACATTTAAATATATTATTTGTTTTACACACATATTTGATTACAATATAAATCTTTAGTTTGTAAATACACAGTCTTGTAATATAAGTAACAAAATACATTTCATAATATTTTGATTTGAGATACAAAATAGTCACTAAAGTCAGGCCAATACAAACCCTTAAATTGAGTCTTCAACAATTTTTATTAGCTTTCTTGGTGACAACATACAGGGTGCTTACCTTACAAAAATTGTGTGTAGGTCATGTGACATTCCTTAGCTTTTATGTTTTAGTTTAATGAATGGTAAGTGTGATTGCACTGGCCCAACTATAGTGACAAATATACTCAATTTACACCACATATTAAGATTTAGAATTTGTTGAATTATTAAAAATTAATTGTGCAATAAAATGCATTAAAAAAATTAAGCAACATCAAAAATTTGGTATACTTTAACACTACAGTAAAATATAACATAGTAAGTATATTCATTTAGTAACTATAAATAGGGGTATATAACATTTTTTGTAACTATTTAAATGTATATAAGTAACTTTCAATATTATAATCAGTTTCTAAATATCCAGCTGATTTTTATTAAATAGTTTAAATTGTAATGAAAGCAATATAATGATTAAATTTCGAGGCTCAAATGCATAAAAAAATATTCAAGTGGGTAATAACTCACACTAAAGTGTTTTAAAACCACTCATAAGGAAATGTGATTATAATTATTGCATAGCAGCATAAACCCTTTATATGAGGGCTAGCATTAGCCCAAATAATATACGAGCAATATTCATCATTGCTTTAAAAAAAAGTTTGTTTGAAAAAAGTATTTATGTTTTTTTTTTAATATGTAGTGATTTCTATTACCTAATTTGGCTCATTTCATTACAAACTTTAATTCGATTTTACTGGTATTCAAATGATCATCGATTTTATGAAGGCACTACTAGATGTTTTTTTTATTCTTATCCATGTATTAGTATTTTTAGTACTCTATGGATTTTATTAAAATGTTATGAGTTTAATGAATAATTGTTATATTACATTAATTATTTGTCACTGAAAGGCAGTAGTATACCTAGTATATTAGTAAAATATTCTTTGGACTTCCATATCTCTTGTACTTAAATACTGTATATCATAAAATATTATTTAATTTCTTGCCAAATTTTGTGCTTAAGGCACTCAGCCACTGGACATTTTAGTCATAGGAAGGTCCTCGGCAAAGAGACACAATGAACATGGATGCAAATACAAACTCTAAGGTTTGTATACACAGCATGAGAGTACACCAGATGTACTCTATTCTAAGCACCACAACTTGGAAGATGAGGAGGTACAGGACCCCCATTATAGATGGCACTGTCAGCAGCACTGAGAATAACACTGGTATGTCTGAAAAAAAAAAAAAAACCTTCATAACCCATATCAAAATGCACTTAACAATTTAAAAACAAAAGTTATAGACATATTGTATAGGATTGTTGAGAAATACATCAATTTACATTTACCTTTTTCACTCAGACTTCCTTTACGCCCTAATATAAGACGGGCAGCTTCAATAACGAACAATCCTATAAGAACTCCATAGTCTCGCCCCAGTTTCGTTGGATCCTTTTCCACATCATACTTCTCAATAATCAAAACTGATTTCAGTATAAGAGTGCCTAGCTCACACGTAGCGAACAGACCAAAATAAAACGAGTTAATATACAGAAGAATTTCGTACGCTAAGCTCGAATTAACCATTTTAACTTTACTTATTTGATTAGCTCGGTCACTTAATTATTAAAAACAAAGGAACATCCATAGGCACATTTGAAGAAGACTTAAATATGATTTTGTTTTCACACAACAAGTATACTTAGATTAATAGAAACAAGGAACACGCTCTAGCGAGAAATTAATTTATAAATAGAACTCCAACCAAAGTAAAATAAAACGACGAATGAACAGTCCACTGATAAAAACTGACAGTGACAACTTGACCTATATTCGGAATCATTGCCATTATATGAAACGAGTGCCTTTATATTACATCAGCTGATTTAAAGATTTGATTGAAAGAAATATAATCTAGTCATATAGTCAAAAATCATATTCATTAAAACTAATAATACATCATTGAATTTACATTAAAAAATAGCTATTACATTTCTTTAACCAATATGGGCTTGGCTGTCATTCAAGATAAAGTTCGTATTTTAAATGGCAATACAATATTAAGTGCAACGAACGACGCGAGCGGGGGTGGTTGTGCTGCACGTGTTTTTGAATTCTACTGTAATGCAGTTATTATGAATAAAAAACTTTAATATATCTTTTAAAAGTGTTAAGTTTACGTTAATATTTTATTGTTGTTGTGCCTGCATAGTATGTTTTGGTAAGTGTTAATAATTGAGTGTTATGATAACCACGCGCTCAGTAGGGCACATTTACTGATCGTCTTTGGAGTCTTTTAGAGTGAATTTGTTTTTTTTTTCGTCTGGAAGTTTGTTGTTATTTTAACCGCTAGTCAAGGTATGTTAATTGTAATATTTGTGAAGTTAAGTGCTGCTGTAGATTGGTAATAGAGCGAGATTTTGTCTTATCATTGCAAGAATGCGGCTCAAGCCCATAGTTATCTTTTTTAGAAGTGAACGGTTTACAATTTTCTCGGTGTGGGTCAATGCACACAGATAAAAGCTTTGGAAAGTCGTGTTCTTGTTCTTATTGATTCTTATTTGTGTTATTTCTTAGTCTTAAGAAAGAACTGCCTAGTAAATAAAACGAAAATAAAGTTTGGAAGTCAGTATTAATTTATTCATATTGTTCATGGCATTTGTTTATATATTTTTATTTTTTTACTTGAATATTATTCATAGAAACAAATATGATTTACTAAGAATCAATTGTTACAGTTGTTTTACTAAAGGAATTATTTACACCACTTAGTTTTAAAGTTTCATTGTCAAGTTGTTAACTAAGAAATAACCTCAAACAAATCAATACACAGAATGTTTTTAACAATTAATATCAATTTTAATATCAAAAACAATTTTTACCAGTAATAATATTCACTATCTTAATTTTATAAAATTAAACAAGAATATTACCATTTCATAAAAAGTAAAACAAATATTCAAAACAGTTGAGCATAAATAAATAAATAAATGCAACCATAGATCATGAAATATTTAAATCACTTTTTTAATGCAAAGACATGGTCAGTCGCACATCCTGCCTATTATGTTTAGTTTACACAATGAGCCAAGTGACTCATATTCATAATAATGGCTTTCTTTGAAACTTTGACACTAATAATTTATTTAAAGACACAAGTATGTACTTAAATGTTTTATTACATTAGTTTAAATTCAAATTAAAGACATTGGTCATGCCAAGTAAAGAATATTGGCTAAGTTTATTTAATTATAATTTAGCATGAAATATTATGTTTATGTCTATGGACATTACAGGATTTGTTTTTTTATGTTTGTTTTTTTTTTTGCAAAATATTTAAAGCATTGATATTATTATTTAGGTATGTTGCGGATATGACACTGCATTATATTACTATCAATGGCCTTACTAATATCAATATCTACATCATTAAAATGAGATAAAGAGATTTTATTTTATTATCAAGATAATTGTTGGGTAGTGACATAGATTACAATATTTAAATATAAGTAGATACAAGCAGACACTAATATCAAATAAAATATAGAACACAAATGTTTTGGAATCCGCTTAAATGGAGTATTGTTTCATTATTGAGGTTTGGAATGTCAACCCAATGTATGCAAGTACATACATTGACACCAGTTAGATGTTTCGTCTTTTTTTATAATTTTCTGTTTATACTTTGTAGCCAACATAAAGGGTTTTACGAAAAAACATCTTAGTGGCTAGAACATACATATAAGTAGAAATAAATTGTTGTCACCATAACTTTTGTTAGAGAACATTAGAGCAGAATTCAAACCTGACAATGTGTAATATCCGATTTCTCGATCGAATTATAATCAGTTTAGTCCTTTGTCAAATCTAATAATCGCGACTGTTATTCGTTCTTCACGAAACTCAGAAACAAACACACAAACAGATTTGACAAATGTTTGTGTTAATGAACGTTTGAGAATCCGTCTGTAAACATATGCCTCTGAATAGTCAATCAACTACAGCTTCATTAAAATTATTGATAAAGTAATGAACCACACGACTAAGACCTTGACCCGTCGCGATCCCATTAAGATATAATGCGACAAAATTTGTGCAGTCGCGTACAAAACAGAGCTAACGATAACGCGATTTAGCTGGCCACATTTTTAATGAAATCACTGTTTATTTAACATTTTTATTAATTTACTGTTTTTATGAATACACTGAAAGTTGACTAACACCGACACCATAAACTTCACAATTGATAGATTACACGGCCGAACACACACAGGCCGGGCTGTAATTAAAAGCACGACGTTCGAAGAAGGTTTTGCTTACTTATTTAAAACTTTTTAAAGTAATAATTAATCGCGATACACAATAAGTCAGTCGCTATTACAATATTATAAGCTTTTATATGTAAACAACAATCTAACAAACAATTTACTTTTTTTCGTTGGTTTTAACTTTTATACAATGCGAAGACTTTAAATTCAGTTCCTGCAGATTTATACTGTGTCTTTAAAGGTAAATGAATGGGATCCAAACTAGGACAACTGTAGGAAGGGTTGTCAGTTGCAACTCGCTTCGAGATACTTTGAAAGAAGTCTTACGGCGGTTCTTTGAACGTCTACTTCAAAAGCAGCTTTACAATGTAGACAAATAGTGTACGTTGAGGCTAGTATACTTTCAAAGCTTGGTAAAGTTGAAATAGAGTTAAGATCGGCCGTACAACTTGATTCAGTCAGATTTTATTAAAACTTTATGTTTGGGTAAGAAAAAAGCCTACCTACTGAACTTATACCCTCCTACTGAAGTTATATAAGATGGGGGTAAATTCAAACATATTTGGATGAAGGATCTCAAATATTTCATTAATTATGCGAAACTTGATTTTAATAAGCAAATGCATCCAAAACCCGCGATGTATTCTTTGTTAATTTAATTAAAGTAATTCCCTTTTGTCTTTCCTCTATTGCTTACAAAAATATTTTGCCTAAACATATTTGCCTCATTAAAATGACTGAGATACCCCGCAATATTTGCGTATGAGCTCTGCAGTCCGTGGGAGGTAATTTGTCTTTACGATACATTCCAGTAACTATTTATAAGACTAGTATTTGCACGCGAATACATCTGTGGCATTTTGAAAATGTTGAATCATCTTAGTAGTATTGAATGAGAATATCCTGTGAATGGTATAATAATAGTTTGCAGTAACGCCTGATGGGTAGAAGAAAAATATACAAGCAAGATCCCCGTGTCGTACTGTCAATTTATATTTTGTGAAACAATTCAATCGATCTAATCTGTTTTTTTTTTTACAACAAAGTTAAAATCTCTTTATTTGTGATCTGACGAACTAAATATTTTTTTGTCACACCCAGTTATCTTCCCCTTTGCGTTTGCTGGTTGCTTTTCTCGCGTGTATGTAGGTTGTCGCAGCTTATATCTTTCGTGGAGTAGAATCTTAAACGAAATCCATTATCCGAATTTTATCTATTCATCTAGTCATGTAGATTAACCATGATTTAACATATTAGGGCAGACAGGCATATTTCCTTTTACCGTACTACTTCAGAAGGTTTCAGGAGGTTAATGATTTCCATGTAATAGTAGTAATGTAAAAAAAGCTACATGTCTCTTTTTCTAAATCTTTTCATCGTTTTACAAAAGCGACAAAAAAACAAACATACAAATCAAATAACTCTTACTACACAGTCGTATAATGTGCGCCTGAGTGGACTAATAAACATGGCATCACACGTCAGGTCAACGGCCAATTGTAAATGATTCAATCAACAGCATATATGAGCTGTATTGAATTTAGCTGATAAGTAACTATGCTGCAATTGTATTACGGTGTCAATTTTAGTTTACCTGTACTTTGACTGTTGTTATTGCAGTTTTGTATGCGAAATCAGTTTAAGTTTAAGCCTCAAGGTCCAATTCGCAGATTATGTGGTAGGTTTTTAATTTTTGTAGGTAAGTCTGTGTTATCATTTTTGGTATTGGATTCGAGGTTGTAATGATAATTATAATGAATAAGACTACATTATAGCTATTTAATTAGTCTGAGCTGTTCCCTCTCAAAACCACACTACTATTAAAAAGAAAGTTTTTGAGAATATTAATGGGTATGTATGAAAACGTAATAATATCTTTACTGTTGAGCTACTAAGAACAATTCTAATTATGTTGGTTGCCATGAGAATCAATACCTACGTATAAAGCGTAAATAGACCATAGTTTTTACATTGCTCGGAATTCCTCGCTATCGTAGTACAACAGACCTCACGCCACAAGAAAACGATAACACAAAAAAAGAACTTTAACGCGTTGCAATAAAGGTGCTGTCAATTTCTCCAATGCTAATATACTTAAGAAGTTGATTGTACCAAAAGACCTTGTTAAAAAATGATAAAACGCCACTAACACTGATCTTTTGTTTATTCATATCTAGAATTGACTGTTATCACCCAAGATAAAGCTATTAATTAAGGCTGGCTACCGAATTTATAATGTTTTGTTTAGGCATTTCTGGGTGGCTCGGAGATCAACGTACTGTCTTGATAATACAAGGTTAAGGGTCGAAAACGTGTCTTTTATCGGTGTGTTCTGATACACTATTATATCTGTAGTTTTATACAAGCGACTCCTTGGGAGTGGTTTAATTTTTTTCGCTTTTCCACTTTCATTTAGCCAGTTTTATTTTTATGAATATACTCGAGAGGAAACGGGTAGTGTCAGACTCTTACTACAGGAGTTTTTTTAATGCCATCAAAGCTAAAAACTGGCTCTTAATAATAGAGAGGTGGAGCTAATTTCATTACTAATTATTTATACCTTTATATCTTAAAAAATAAAGGAACATGTGGTAAAGATTATGAAATTATTGTTTAGAGAAATTTTATCTTGATTGACGGTTATGGAGCACGTTACATACAAATTTTAATCTACGATAAACACACGGAAACTCGTATTAGATAATTATGAACTCTTGAATGCATTTTCTGTATAAAATGTGTCAAGGAAAACTTAATATTTCGATAAGGAACAGTTAGTTTTACTTCTTCTGAAAGTAAGTTTTGTAATGCCGTCATTGGCGCCGTTTACAAATGTTGTTTTTATTCTATCAAAACATAATTAACTCTCTTTTAAGGCGTGTCATCGCATTCAGATGAAAACCTTCCTCTGTACTTAGTTCGTATATTCGAAAATATTCCGATTTGATCAATGTTATCCTGAATCTTGTACCAAAAATAGCTCATCTTGCCGTGCATCGCAAAACATTGCACTGCACTTGATACTTCAATTTCGATCTTCAGTATTCAGAGGCTTGAATCATCACGTGTACATTCGCCGCCACATTTATTCAGTTGTGATTAGAATTACTTGACTCACACTAAGGGCAAGGTTTAAAAATATGTTGGACTTGATCGAACTAAAATCTCCTCGGTGCCTGCCTTTGCCGGGGCTGCAAGATCGCTCACTCTCGGCTTGGTTCCGGCCTATCATCTCTTTTTAGTATAGTAAAGATTCAGACGTTACATCGAGTTCTGTAAGTCACGCGACTTACTAGAGCTTCCATTACGATCGTATGCCACCAGATAGGCTGTATTTAACTGTTAAATTACGCATTTCCTATAAAATACCCTTTTTAAAGCCGAAAGTATATCTCCATCTTAACAGTCCCATTTCTTTTACAGACGCAGTCGTCGTTAGCGCCGACAAAGAACACAGATGCACGTATCATATTTATGATATTAGTGGAGCATTCGTGACCAGCCATGGAGATGTCGCACACGGGAGGGGCGGAGGCCGAGAGCCTGCTGCGGCCTGAGAGGAACGCTGTCGTCATGCCCGGACAGAGACAAGGACGTAAGTGATGCTTATACTTGCTATAAACATATGAATTAGGATGTCGCGAGATACTGTAGAAATAGGTAACACTCGCGACGTAGTTAGATGACTTGGAGTGTATTTTGACGGCGGTTACAAAATGTGTGGGATATTGTCAAATTTCTTATACATACATTTCGAATTTGGCCACCATACAACAATTGAACGACATTCTGTTTCAATTGCAGGCGCTTCATTTTACCTAAGATCTCCTCACCGCACTAGGGGTGTTGTAGCGTAGCTAAATAAGGCTGACATGATCTGTAAAATAAATATAAGGCCCCTTTATATTTTCGATACTGGCAACTGTCAAGATGATAGGTCATTGAACCTAATAGGTGAAATGTCATAAACATCTAAAAACGTAAACAGTTATTAGAATTAAGTCTACTTCCCCCTCATTGTATGATAAAATAACCTTGAGCTAATCTATAAATAAACATGTTGCTTAACATGTTATTGATAAAAGTCACGTCTAGTTATGGAAATCATTCAGATATGTAGGTAAACTGTAATATTACCGTAATACTAGAATCACTTGCGCCTTTTTTTGGCTAAAAAATATTACAAATATCTACAATCATAAAAGACCTATTTGCACTTTCGATTCGAATACACGAAAGATGCTTAGTGAGACTTCATCAATTGAATTCGTTAAGATGCCGCAGTTAAATGATTAAACTGGTGCTTGAAAAGCATCACCTACTAAGCATTTCTGTTGGAAAAGCAGCATAAAGGTCAAATACCAGTCGAAAATATACTTTTCAAATATCCATATAAAGATAACTAATCTTTGACTAAAATTGCTAATAGGCTAGCGCGTTCTTTTCAAGTGTGCGCTGGTCCTAAGGTTACAGTTAACTCATTCTGCGTAAAGAGGTAGATTGCTTCCTTTAGGATGATTCTGATTAACGTTACGTTTGTGCGGTCATTTACTACCGTTCAAAAGTAGGTACTCTTGTGTAGGAAGCAAGAACATAAGTATGATCAAATAGATTTTACAAAGGGTTAACAAAAATGCGGGTATTATATATGCTGTATTTCTTGTTCTTAAGATACAAACTGCAAAAGCGCAACCTGTAGGTGTTCTGCAAGCAAAGCTCAACAAAGGCGAACAAGCGAAAAAATTAAAGACTGCATCGCTCAATAGAGTCAAAGACTCTACATTCTTATTTTCACGAATATGCCTTATAAATAAAATTCCTACCATAGAGTTAAAAATGAAGACTGAAGAATTAAAATACTCTACCAAGTTTAATATTTGGTCTGTAAGCATATTAACGTACCGATATGGTATAATTCCAAACAGATAAGGCATCTTCCGTTCATACCGAGAACTATTGGCGAACATACAATAAATATTAAACAGAAAACTATGACTCATTTTTTACAACTTGATACCAAAACGCCGACAACGTCATTCGCAGTTCCTTTGCCAAAAACGTATGAAACAATGTACAATCACCAACAGAAGTTCTTAAACCCAATTCGATGTACTTTGCCAGTGTGTATTAGATGTTTAGTATGTTTTGACTGAACTAGGTGTCAATACTGTTTTTAACCAACATGAAAAAGGAGAAGGTCCTCCGGTCCGGATGAGCTGATTTTGACGATTATTTTTTAATTTATCGTGAAATAGTTGTCCCATCAAATACACCAAATATTCTCAGTAGTTTTTGTTAGAAGTAGGTTGCACGTCACAAGAGTAATTCAGTAAGTTGGATCACGTACAATCATGAAAATCTCATTGAAGTAACTGACTTCTATTGCTGACAGTACCCATAAAATTTTACGGAGATGAAATCATGAACGAATTCTGATCACGCTATTTAAGGTTATCCGAGATGTTCTAGGTGCAGTCATCGATTGACCTTGACGAGATTATAAAGCGGCTTTTGTTTGGGTGCTAAATTAGCGAAGATTTTGACGCAATGATAGAAAAACTGGTCATGCAAATGAAAGATGAGCTATATGTACATACCTACGACATGTTATCAAAGGTTCAGTGAACAATTTTAAAGTAGGTTGGCCGTAAAAAGCATGATTATATGTACTGGTGTATATGTATTTACATACGAGTATTTATCAGTCCACATTGTCTAAGCCAAGATCTCTTAGACTATTTCCATTAAACACGCTATCGATATTCATGTATAGTTTGTGAATGTAAAACTAATTTCTCTTTCTGAAACAAATGAGAGTTATTGTCTTTTTAATTTATGTTCGTAATTAAAGAGTTTGTATTTTATTCAGTAAATTCTCTATATAGGCGCGGTTATATCTCCAGAAACAGTAGGTTATGGTAAACTGTATACAATGCATGGTAAACGAGTATTTTAAGTTTGACATTAATTAAATTATGCTATGGTTATAATAAGTAAGAAAATACTTGTTCACTTAATTGTATAGTTATTAAAAGCCCACAAGGACGTAGTATTGCTTGCACAAAGAAAGTTGCCACTTATTTAATTACCTGTAGTAAAAAATAAAATGAACCTGTGATTACACTTACACACTCTTCGTACTTCTAACTCTTCCACAAGTAACCCAGCACAGCAAAAGTAACAGGAGAATTTGAGAATCTAAAGTAAACCAAGGGACCCGTTGGCCGAGTAACTGAATTGGCTACAAGTCACGCGTTGTCTTAATCCGGCACTGCATAGAGCAAGTCATACCTCATTTACGCGTATTACTTACATACACTACTCTATTGTTACATTACTCTATTGTTCATCTACGCGTAACAACAAATACCTGACAACAATCTTAATTTCTGCATAAAATATTAACTTTAAAGAACAAACACAATAAAAACGAGAACAAACAACATAATCCATTAAAATTGTCACTACAAAAGCGAGAGCAAATTTGTTTTCTTTATGACCGTCTTTATTACTTACATAAACTTAGTTTTACGACTTAAACTATTGCCTTTAGATAGTCATACGTAAATACGCATATAACTAGAAATACAGCACGTGTGGTCGTGTGAACAATGGACCATCGTGCTTAATACAGACAGCAGGAAATTATAATATAATGCATGGGTAATATGCAATTCGCATCGGGTCTTATAAGCGCCGTGTTTTGTTAGCGTCGTCAAAATATTTGTATAATTTTACGTCATCTAGAAATCTAGACTAATTTACATTTAATTAAATAGTGGCCAGTTTTTAAATATTTTTTTTTGTCTTCTTTACAAATTCTAATCGAATGTGTGTTAAAAAGAAAATTTCGTGTTTGACCAGTGTTATTAATTTGTATTTTAAATGCATTTATAATCATTGTATTTTAAAAGATACCGCATTGATATAAATATTGAATGATGAGAGATCGTCAATGAAACTGTTGATACTTTTGTACGCCCACGGTTTTATGTGACCGGTATTTAAAATGGACGTGAATCACAGCATTACATGTATTGAGCGTGCATTTTACATTTAATTAACATATTTATTGGATATTTCGTCTTTCTTTGTTCAACCGTCCACACATGCATTATCGGTTTATTATTTTTAGGAATGTTAAATGTTAAATTGAATTTTAATACCTTGGGAAGAATATTTCTGAATGACGAAGCCGCTAAAACGCAAACAAAACCGAGGTTAAACAACGGTTTGTCCAGTCATAAAAGTGATGGATGACCAATTTGTTTTTTTTTTCAGCATATCTGTACAAAACCCTTAGTATCCCAAGCCCGACTCGCATTCAATCGGCTTTTATATTGTACGCAATCCTTTTCTCACATTTCATCCTTGAATTTTCAATAAAACTATTCCTTCATTTGTCGTGACTCGTGAGATGACACAAAGTTAACACCTCCTCGCGAATAACGTAAGTCCGAAGTTAGCTCAGTAAGACCACAATTTTTAACAGTATGTAAAGAGTTTTAAGTAATAGAAGTTTTTTGAGACTTTGAGTTGCAAAACCATCTCTACTCTAGTGTATTTGTGACGTATCAAGCTAAATCTCTAAGCATCCTTAATAACGTATGTATAATCGTGATATTTTAAATTATATAATATATATAAAGAAACTTTTAATGAAAAACTTCAAACATTCTAAGCAGGATAAAAGTCAGCTTTAAAAGTTCAGAACAAATGGAAGCGCGAAATTATAAAGTTCAACTGAAAATTAATTCGAGTGAGTGACATCGTAATTAAAACGCACGATTTTTATTATTTTATATAGACTACAGGATAACGAGACAAGCATTGTTGTAGAAATACCAATATTATGTCTCTTATACAGCATGTTTAAAAAATGCCAGTCATGTGTTTAAATATCAATCCCTAGGTATGGATGAAGGTGAAAGCAATAGTTTATGATTGCACCAGCCTATAGATGCCCCACTCCTGGGCACAAGCCTCCCTCCGCATAGGGAAGGTTGAGCTTTGATTAACATGCCTACTGCAGTATCCAATACAGTTTTTCACACTATGATTTCCTTCACCATTTATCAGTGGAGTCAGAATAGACGTATAGGAATCTCATCTGCATATCGTGCATTTTTCACACAAAGTACTGAAACGACGCTATTCTGAACTGAATAAAATGGGATTCCTCGACAACTTTTTATCAGATGATGAAAATTTTGTTGTGACAGCTCAATTTGCTTAGAATTCTTGGCTATCTAGAAATTAGTTCGTTTACTTGTATCATGTGGAATTTTAAATCTGCCCTGGAATATTTTAAGTACGTTGTACATCGGTCTATTGGTAAGGCTCCTAAACAATAGCTGACCTTCTCCCGTCGATGTGCTATGTGGGTGGAATGGTGGATACCACTTGTGTGAAGTAGCTTTTATGTGACATATATACACGTGGAGCATTTATATGTATATATCTTCCTTTGTACAAGAATGTGAAGAGCGCGCTTTGAGATAATAACATCTTAACTCATTGTAACTCGAATACTTGTTTGTAGTATGTCTACAGAGAATATTTGGTTGGAGTCGAACGTCAAAAATACGGCTTGAGAGCCTGTACCATTTTATGTATCTAGTAACTCTATTGATAAGTTAAAACCTGGGTTCCGTCTTTATCAACGTTTTAGAAATCAGAGTTTAAAGTTACTAAATACTTATCAGGTGTATCTTTTTAGTTTTAGTAGGTATTAAGTTAAAGGAAAATATTTCATGGACTTTTTTTGTGAAAGATTTCGGGTGTGTGCTGTAAGACGAAATAATAGAGAGTAGGGCTATGTTTTAAATTAAAACTCCACGAAAAATACCGAGTGTACGTTAACGTATTCATAGCAATACTTATGTATCGAAAGCTATCAATTTAAGAGCATAACTAGACAAAATAGTGACCTCTTCAATTAAGAACACGCGGAATTGTTTGTTGCTTGTACCGTATTAGAATTACATTATATTAATACTGCTACTTGCTTGCTTCATTGAGGAAAATTCTTGCGGAAATGGTGTTGCGAAAGGCGAACTATGTACCTACTTCATATTTTAAATTGTGTTATTTCAACTAAAAAGTATTGTGGTCATGCATTTTAAATGAATACGTATCTTTTATATATTACATTCTATTAAAGATATTGTAAGGGTCAATACTTCTCATTTAAGTAAGATTTGTCAAAGTATATGGCTGACTGGCGTCAATAATCACACACTTTATATACTTTAAATCATTGCATTCAATAATAGTAAAGCACACCACATTCAATTGACTTTAGGTCTACGGTCACAAGTTGAAAGCTTCATTAGACCAATCTAATCAAAGAACACTAGGAGCAAACGGCCAGCGCACAGATAATAAATCAAATGATACAGACGCTGCTAGTGTTGCGACGTTATCTATGTACTGAGTGAGGTTAGGGTTCGGACATATTTGAAGGGAAATGCTTCTCTTAGTACTAGAATACACCTTCATCAGATGAAGCATTTGTGCGTCAAGAGTCACCTAACTTATTCCCCCGGCTTTGCCTGCGTGGAAGTCATACAAAAGTGTGCATAAAAAAGCTGATGAAATCGAGTAAGAACTCAATACGAGGATGCTGCCAGGATATTGGCTATCTCTATACTACACCACCAGATTAAAATTTGACTAGCTGAGATTAGTACGAGTCAATCGTAGTCTCGAAAATTTTCATCAATTAGTGTGATTTATCTATTCAGCCGTGACGCGGCTCAATTTCCGTTAGATATGAACTAAACTGTCAGATATAAACTAAGCTTAACAACTACAAAGTACAAGTACAGTTAGTAAATCTACACGGTACATGTGGCCGCGAGCTATCAGATAAACATTTACGTTGTCAGTCGGGGTTTATGACGCCACGTCCAAACATGAGGTTACAAGCTGTGCTATCAGCTCGTTAACAGCTACTGGATGTTACCTACTGAATAAGGACAGTATTATTATCATCGATTCCGAGATAGGCAACTTTATTCATATCCTTAATTATGTACCCTCTCTACTTAGGGATTGAAGTGGAATTTTGCGTAATACGGGTACACGCAAACTTTTCGACCTCGGTCAGATAATCACATCAAGGGAAAATATTCCAGGTGAAATACGATGTGTTGTTGACTTGATATTCCCGGTCCTATTAATTTTGGGTCAAACTGTAAAAGGATTATGAGTGGGGTCCACCCTTCTAAATTTGTTCTTCCACTTTTTACCCTTGTTGATATTTCGGGGCTCCGCGCTGTTTGTATAACATACGATGTCAATACCTCATTGTAAATATGCATAATACATCATATTGTTGATACACACGGTCATGATACGCATTCCAGGTGTCGTATGCCTCTCGCTTCTTCTTACAAAGCATTTTGATATTTTTGACGAACGAAGGGTTATTTTGAGAATGACATCGTACTCCTAAATTCTTGTATTCTTATTACAAGTACCATTTCTATATGGTCGTATTTCGAATGTTAAAGGTGTATCGGATATTTATTTAAAAAATAACACCTGAAGCCTAGCCTACAATTGTGAATTAAGGATGCAGTTTCACGCCGTGTCACGCTTCCACAAGTATGATAATACAATAATATTTGAGACGGCGGTATGCCCTTTATCTCAAGCGCGCTGGCATTGCTATTTCAAAATAAATCGTTAGAGGTTTTACTCAAGTAGGTCATAACTTCTTTATATTTTTGCATTACGGGACTCTCGTTGTCTCTGGGCTTTTAATGTCATGTTATGCTATTGACGTCATACAATATTTATTGTTCTTCTTTGATAAAATATGGACTTTGTTTTCCATTGTCTGGTGCCCTTTCAGACTGCTCTCAAAACGTTTGGTTATTGAGTAAGTTAGACGATTGTTTGTATTTGTTCAGTTGTATGAGTAGAACTTAAAAACTTAGTTGGTCATGTAGAAATTTGTTTGTTTTCTACATCATTTAATATTCATCCATATAAGCTGTATTTATTGTACAATGTGTATGTGAACGTTTGTGCAAGTAGTTACCGATGAATCTGGTTTCATAAACAAAAAACGCAGTGGCTTTGCGTATCACACTTCACTGAAATAACAGTAATATACAGTATCGTTTTAGTAGAAGAATTGAACAGATTTGGTACATCTATTGTAAACCTACCATCTAGAAACAATACTCTTCATTGTATGTTAATAGCGAGAAAAACCTCGTAAATCACAGCTCTTGATAGTCCACAATAATGAGTCCACCATTCAGCACATTTACTTGTTGAAACATTTTATCACAGCTCCGTTTGCCAGTTGCCAGACATTTATCCCGGTGACAACAACCAATGTTTATTAACTTTTCTCTCCCGAAAGCCGTGTATTTCATATTTTCCCCCGGGTTAACCATAAATATAGCGATACATTTTTATTGGCCGTAACTTAGTTTCTAGGATTTAGTACGATCGTACTCTTGCACGCAATATTTTTGATGTATAATCACCATAATTTGTTTGTAGAAATTGTAATTTTTATATTAATATGCATATTTTTGACTGATTTACTATGTTAAATCACAGAAAATTATATCGTTAAGATAAATATACTGATTATTCACGTGGTGTTGACCTGATTCCGTTACGTGGTGATATCGGTCGTATATTAATGGGATCAAGGTTGTTAAACAGATTTATCGGATAGCGGACAGCTGGTGACAATGATAGGATTTGTATCAAGTCTGTTACGGGCCTTGTAGTAAAAATAGGTGTGAATAGAGACTATTTAAATACTGGTGTACTGATCCATGGTTATCGGAATCGTCCCACTAGTCCGATACGGCATCAGCGGCGGAGTTCAACTCATGATTAATTATTCCGGTTGATTTCGAAATTAGTCGGGTGATCCCGATGAAAACGTGTTAGTGATCATTTTGAATCCTCCTCACGAAAGTTATTATAATATCATACCCATGAATGGATTTTGAATATGTTATTTGTTAAAATATCAGTTTTGTTTGGATATCTGTCCGTCTACAAACCACCTGTCTTATCAGCAAGCGGTTTTGTCGACCTTCAATATTTGTTGTTATTCCTCTGTTTATTGAGTTGTAATTACTTTGTTTTTTTGGTATCGCATTTGACTATTCATATTGTTAAGATGATAATGAATCACCAATATAATTACACTGATGAATAAGACTAGCAGTTTTCGCTTATTACATTTAATTACTGTCGCTTTTAACCTTTATACAACGGCTATAATGTATTTATAAAGGCCAGTCGTTTTTAATATGAAATCTGAAGATCTTGTTGCTCGTAATTGTCAAAAATTAAGTATTCTATTTTTTATTCTGTACAAATACCTTTGCCTAGAAGAAAGAAATTTATAAGTTTGTAACATAAACATTCAAAAAATCAAAAATTAAGTATTCTAGTGCACCATTTACAGGGTGTATGATAGTAGTATAGTCGTGCAATTTGCCCAGTGCTGCTACATACTAGTCAGTAGTACCTACCGTTTATTTGTGATTGTTCAAGATAACATTGTTGTCAATTCTTATCACATTATGTCATATTTGATAAAGATTTGTTCTTATCGAAATGTAAATTTTCTGTTTTTGCCATTTTTACTGATCGGAATGTGTTTTTGTGGACATATTCATAGATATTTTTACATGTAATTATTTCTTATTCAATTGTGTATTATTACTAAAATAATTCTCGTATAAGTTTGACTCTGTAGAGTGCTCTACCTAATAAGACTATTCTCAAAAATGCTTCTATTTGAGATTAAGTTTAATATTCAGGCACTGAATACCTGAATCCCAGTCCCTTGTACACTATTATTGTGAATCTGGCACACTTTAAAACAACAAGAACAATGCAGAGAAAATACTGAAGAATAATTTAATTTAAATAATCACGCCTTATCAAGGTCTATACCGATAACTTAAATTGGTGCTTAAGAAAATAAAAGCCAGTCGTAATGGAATTGTTTTCCCTGTAATTATGTCCTATTCACCCATTAAATCTCTCTGGTAATTGCTTTGCTAGACATGCTTTGTATGCAAAATTTTAGTCCAATAACTTGCCAATCACGTGAATATTGTAAAGGTGTAAGTTTATAAGAAGCTATGTTTGTGAGCCTAAACGGCTGGACCAATTTCTATGAAATGAGATGAAGGATGCTGTTGCCGATTTCAATCTCCACATTGTCTTACCCCCGCGGTAGTGATCGTCATAGTGATAGCCCCGCGGGCAAAGCTACGGGCAAACACAAGCACTAAAAAATATCGAAAATTGAATATGCAACTTTATGATTATAATATAAAAAAATATGCTTACAAATCAAACCGATCAAATAACGTAAGTCCAAAGCTCTAACCCCAACCTTACAGTAAACAATCCGTCACTGAACCAATAAAAAGGTTTGAACTCCGATGGAATATGAAATGTAATCCGACCTGTATTCCACAGATCATCATAAAAATGATTTTTACTCTCAAACAGGCAAACCCTTAGAAAACAAAAGGTAACATCGGGTTCACAATACTTACAACACTCTGACTTAAACATCGTCCTTATTTGAATACAGTAAGGTTGGTTTTCCATCCTTTAATTTTGCCATATAGGTAGGTTTTCCTGTACTTTGGTAAGGCTTTTCGTTTCGGTAAGGATGAATAGCTTTCACAAAAGTATAGTCTCCCGTAGTCATTCAATCTCGGTAATCTCATACTACCTCGTTTCCGCCTTCCCGCTGACCTATAATAACGAGTAGGGTTACTATACTCAACTTTCTTTTAGCCGTTTCTGAGGGCACGGCAGTGCCCCTGCCAAGTCTCGAGCAAAACGGGCACGGCCGTACCATCTTTTCTCGAAGCGATTCGCGGCTGTTTCGCCCCCCCTGTATCTTCGACGTGGACAAAGCTAGGAGTTTAGCTTTTCGGGGAATAATAGTAGGCATTAGAACAAGCTTAAGTTCGAAATTACATGCCAATTGAATTAATGGTTTAGGAGTTACGGTCGATCAAAGTTACACCATTTTGTCACTCACTGACTCACTGACAGATCATCAAAAATCTAAGGTACTTCTAGCAGACTTAGAAACTTCAAATTTTGCACCAAGATAGGTCCTTAGCCACATATAAAGGAAAAATTATAAAAACATTAAAAAATAATATGCCATAGAAAACAATTTTATATTTGCGGTTTGGCAAGAACATTATGTATGGATTTTGACTGCATTGTTAACTTTGTTCGTTGTTTAAGTACCTATTCAATTGGATGAATACATACATAGAATAGAAAAGAATAATATAAATGTAATACACAGACTATCATTAATACAAATTAATACATAAAATTTATAATTCATTAAATTAATAAAGCTAAAACTCCATTGTATTGCGATAAATATTGTATGCGCGCTCGATAGATGGCGTTGTACGTGTCTGAATCGCGCTATGGTTTCGTTACAAAGCGCAGTCTAAGTAGTACTTCAGAATAATTCGATAATTTTCATTTGATAGCGCCACCTGTCTATGAAAAACCATTTCGAAACTAAAAAATATTGTAGTGATAATTGATATTCGGAGAACTTTACGTGTTATTTAGTTTAGTTTAGCTATAGTTTGAAGGTTAGTAGATATATATATGCATATATATATAAGTTTAAGCTTGTTTACATTAGAAGTAACGAAGTCTCAGAGAAGAAACAAAAGAGATAGAGATAGAGAATGGGTTCTAAGCAAAGCAGTAGCTGAAGTCCTAGAAATTATGACACCTAAAAAAAAAGAAAGAAATACACTTACAAAAAATAAATGAGATCCCACCAAAAACATTAAATGTAAAAAAATGCCAAGTCTCTCGATGCAGTCTTTCCATCGTAAAAAGTTTTGAGATCTCATAGAAGCCAAGTCCTATTCAAAATATTTTGTAGTTATAAATCAACATTTAGTAATTGTATCAATAGTTTTCTTTATATTATAATTATAGTGACTTGGCAATGAGCACAAATTAAAAGCTGCTTGATGCCTGGAATTATGTGCAAATGTTACTGACGAGACCAGTGATCAGATTATTTGTTATGTGTGAATCATGATGGTCACTACCGACTACATGCTCCAATACAATAATTAAGAATACCTTACGGGCCATCGCTTTATGAAAGTAAATGAATCGAGAGTACACTAAGACTGACTGCCGTTGCCGAAATTCGGTTGGGACGACACGGATAAACCAAAAGAAAATTAATTTTGTGATATTAATCTATGTTTGCGCATGTTTACGCATGTTTACGCATGCGGTGTGTGTAACTTTCAACTCCTACAAATATGCCGTTTTATTTGTTTCTTCTTGTGCTCATTGCCAAGTCACTATAATTATAATATAAAGAAAACTATTGATACAATTACTAAATGTTGATTTATAACTACAAAATATTTTGAATAGGACTTGGCTTCTATGAGATCTCAAAACTTTTTACGATGGAAAGACTGCATCGAGAGACTTGGCATTTTTTTACATTTAATGTTTTTGGTGGGATCTGTATTACGAAAGTACAAAGTCTCTCTTCTCTTCTTAAATATCTCTGTCCTTAGTTGTTACAGTTATTAGAATCAGTCAAATTTAGAGAGCAAAGAAAATGTATCTACTTGAAGCATCTAATAAATAAAATTCAATTTAAGTGATTATTAATATACTCAAAGGTCAGAACAAGGGTGTCGTTCGGGAGTCGTTAAAAAAAACCTTTGATCATGAATTGACATACTGGTTTTGACACTAGATATTTTGTAAACGCATTTACGCACTAAACAGAAATGGTATCAGTGCTATACTGAGATTTCTATCAAATATTTGTTTCAATTAAACCGTGCCGTTTATAAATTAACGAGTTGACAGTTTAATTAGTTAATTACACTTTTGATTTCATTGTTATTGTGTACGTGTTATTAAATTATTATAAAAAACAATATTAGGTCACGGTTAATTTAATGCATTTGGTCATTTAGTAGCGTGTTAACTAATTAATCTATTAACTAACTGTTGGTATCTTATTTATATATATTCCGATTGTAACAAATTAATTTGTTAAAGTGTGAAACAACGGAAATACAACATAACTCTTTCAGATTTATATTCAATAGCATATCGTGGGCGTATACGGGAATGTTATTGCGACAGATGACACTTCACCTGCATACTTACTAGTATATTTATTATAACGGAATATTTAACAGTGCATTACACTCAGAAATTTAGAAATAAGTAAGAAGTGTCATTTCGGAGACAGGAGATTACGATTGAATCAAAGTTAAATAGTTTTATAATTTAAAGGCTACTATTATTTTAATTTTACAACAGACTAAGCTGTCCACAGGTGGCTACAGAGCTAGCTACAATAGCTGATTAATTCATAGTACGTTAGTCTTTGTTTTGTTGTTTTTTAACGACTCCCTCACTAAATAATTTAATCCTTGTGTCAGGGGGGGTTTCACAAACATACAAATCACATGCATAATCACACCCAAACTCGGAACAAGCATTCGTGGATAACACAACTACTTATCTTACGCGGGGATCGAACCCGAGACACGATGCGCACAGTAGGTTTGGCGCGGTGACCTCAACCACTCGGCTGTTTGTAAAACACACACAGAAACAAAAG
Organism: Trichoplusia ni; assembly: GCF_003590095.1. Taxonomy (NCBI): domain Eukaryota; kingdom Metazoa; phylum Arthropoda; class Insecta; order Lepidoptera; family Noctuidae; genus Trichoplusia; species Trichoplusia ni. The sequence goes on from NC_039483.1 coordinate 4,223,406, forward strand.
TGTAATAATAATTGCTATGTCCGACACATGTCTTTGAAAACCGGTGAAGTATGGTGTTCCTTGTCATAACTGCTTTGAACCCGCCAAGTATTGTTCGCCTGCATTACCCGAGATAAACTAACTGCTAACTAGTGTAATCAGCTGCGATAATAAGACTATGTTAATTAACCTTAATTGTTGTCAGAATTTGAGAGATTCTTTAACTAAATAATATGTTTTGTTTAGTTCAAACTGTCGGTGTGTTTGTGTATGGTAGTGTCAAGGTAGTGTATTTTTCTTTTGAGTTTTTCGTTGGTAATTTTTAACTTACGCATTTTGATTTCAGGACATTACATACCTAAGTATTTTAAGTGTGGAGTTAATGTTCAAACAACAACATTATTAAGGAAGTTTCTTAATGTAACGTACACATAACAATATTATATTTTTAGAGACAAACACAAACAGAAACTATAAAATCATGAAAATATTATTTTTATTTTTTACATACACAGGGACAGCCCTCATTCTTTTTTTATATATCATTACACATTAAAAGTATGCGGCATGTGTTTGAATACTATAAACATTAAACACTATGCAGTGTTGCATACAAACCATGAAGCGTTTAAACCGCATATTATATCCTTGTTTCCATAAAATATAACGAAGGGTCGTAATATGTATATTGTAGTGTAATAATTATACAATTTGTAGTCATTTTAGTATTATTTTAGTTAGTACACGGTAATAATAAATTAAGAACAAAATATTTCTTAAAGATTATAAGAATCACTTGAATAAAAGTTTTTCTAAGTTAACCCCAATTCGTAATCTCAAGCGTCAAATAGTTATTCATTCTCATAACCATCTTCGCGTCCAATACTTAGCCTCTAAGCAATACTATATCGTGCTTATAAATATGTATAACTATTTACCAAGTCCCAAAACCGGTTACCGTTTGTAAAGCCTCCCAAACTCGCCAGTAATTATCCAACTTATCGTATAACAAGACATAATTCAATTCTTGCTATTCTTTCGACATATAAGATCGATGTCTAAGAGGGGTATATACCGCATAAGTGTTACTTACAATTAATATTATATTGTCAAATGGCAATACTAGTTCCCTTGCAGTTGTCTTGTGGTTCCTAACGAGAACACGTCTCTAACTTATTGACTGCCAGTGTTAATTTAATGTTTTGTTCATAAATAATATTAAAAAAAAAACTAGTCATTCAAGATATTATAATACAAAAGAAATAAAAAAGTCAAGATGGTGTTTAAATATGGAACGTTTAATGCGAATCGGCGGAAAAGTAAGTAGTTTAATTGAGATATTCGATTTTTGAACGCTTCAGTTTGTTGTGTTACATTTTATTACGCAATCCTTTAATTCTAAATCAATTTTGTTGCTACGATAACTTTCAATGTATTGATTTGTATCTTTGTGTCGTAGTTTTTATAAAGATCGTTTTAATATTTTATGTTATTTCTAAACATTCGTTTATAGTGTGTTTATAATACTTATTAAGAGAGTATACACATATTCATTAAATCTCGAAGTATCTTATCTCGAATATTTGACCTAGGATTTCCATCTTGTTTGATCTTGCTGATTTTATAGTGTTATATCTCTAATCTTACCACACCAAACTGCAGTATTAAATAAACGTGTTTTATTATCATTGAATTATACTAAACTTTCACACTGCGTGGGTGTGCATATGTGATTGTTCAAAAAGCAAGCAGCGATTTACAAACTATGTGCCTACTACTTGTAAAGTAATTTTGGGCCTCTCCGGCACCGCATTGCGTACAAAAACGAGCTTAATTCCCTAACATATGGCAACCCTTGTGTGCCAAAGTTTTCCCCTCGCAAGATAAATATTTATACAGCCTACAGGTGCCGGCTACTATTTTCATTTGTACACATGTTCCGTGTAAATATTCATAAAAGTAGTGTTACACAATCTGTGTGGACAGGTCTCGCTTGTGGTCTGGCTGTGGCTTCGCGACTGTGGTAGATATCATTAAGAATGTCTCAAAATCATACTCAAATTACTTAGTAGGACGATATATTATTGTGTGTTAGGTAACGTACCTATTATTTCGTTGGGCCTGTATACGAATATTTAATTATATGCATCGAGTTATATTTTAGCAAATGAGGCGATATATCTGCAGAAATATTTTATAAGTTTCTAAAGTAACGTAACAATGTAATAGCTATATCGCTTGGGAAATGACAATTTAAGCAGCGAAATCCCAGTTGTTTTTGCGTTCGAGAATTATATTATACATGCAGGGTCATTTTTAAAGTTGTTTTTTTTTTTAAATATGATAATGTTGCAACTTCGTCATATCTTGTTATTTGCTAATTCCTCTTTAAACTTTCTTTTACGAAAGTACGCAACGTAAACAATTTGTTATAATGTTATACAAAATATTATAATTTTTACCAAGTGCAAAACGAAAGGGACATTAAAAAGCCTATTTTAAGCACTAACGTTTGCAATAGTACCTTTTTACAAGCGATAAAAATAAAGAGAAAACGTTTATTACGAGTGAATGCGATAATACAGCTATTGTTGGCCGATACGATAGATTGGATCGTGGCGTTATACGTTAGCCCGCTCTTAGTCCCCATTACGTTAATACTGTAAAGGAAATTAGTCTGCCGCAGTGCATTTAGCGTTTTTATAAAAAGCTTCCGTAACTATAATAAAAATACAAGTTTGTGACCTACTTGTTGCTGTCGTATTTATGGTGCAAAAAGTTGCCGTTTAAATTTACTAAATAGGTGTGTTTTTGTTTTAAAATGGGTTATCCAGTGCATTGAGGTAAAGAATTGGGTGCCATGTACAAACACAAACCAATATTGGACATATCTGTGAGGAAAATGTAAAGCAAGTGGTATATCATGAAAAATTGTAATTTATGAAGGTAAATATCATGATATATTTTAGCTAGAGAACCCTCCTCGGTTTTACACCCCAGTGATTTCGGTTATTATTTAACCAAATAAAAATACATTTCATATACTTATTACGACATTCCAAACGAAGTAAGTTTATTACATAAACATAACTCATTAAACGCTTTTCTATCCGTGAAAACCGAATCGAAATTCATTTAGCGGATTAAGAACAATTCTCAGCAAATAGACCGACGGCTTAATGCAGAGACGGGAAGGTATAGGACAGTGATTTTCAATCTGTAATATAAATCTATACATTTACATTTCTAATCTTAATGTGCGCCCATTCACGAGTAGGTATCCAATTATGTTAATTGCAAGAGCGGGACATTTTCAGGTAATTTGTCGTATTTAAAATCTCATCACGAGGCTGTAAAATACATTTGATCGATTTCCAATCTTGAAGACTTGGTATTTTGGCCGGCCTTGGTCTGGGATAGATTAGCTTTCAATAAATCTGGAATAACATATGAGAAATAGGAGATTGGAGAGGCTATTGCCCATACGAGATTTAAACGAAAATAGTTTAACCAATAGTTGTATTTCTTTTTATAAACTTTACACAAACCCGTAAAATCTCATTGCAAAGTTGTTTGCTAAACAACTATGCAATAAGTAATATATTTCTCTACGCCGTTCCCGCATTTTGGACGTATTTTAAACAGGCCATTATAAAATGTTGTTTCTGTAAGCGAGCTAAAGTAGAGAGGGCGGAACAACAACCATTGCAGCCCTCCTTGTGTAGCCGAGGGCTGAGGGTTGCTGGCATGCACTTGTCGCTTTAAAACGTTTGTTATTGCTGAACATTATAACTTTATGTTATGTAAAGTATAAATATACTGTATTATGCACAGGGAGGGCACTGTAACTATATTTATTGTTGTGATATTATTAGTTTGACGTGTCTGCCTGTCGTAGTGTTGATATCGTCTGCCCGTGGCATTTTAGCTCCCGAACGGATTGGACGATTTCAATTAAGTTTGTTCTGTATGAAAGGAGTATTTAAATTGTGGGGGAGGGGGAGGGGTGAAACTTATTACCGATGGGGTTTTTATAATTTCTAAGCTGCCTGATTTTCCTAGAGATGGCAGAAGAACATAAAAATTATTAAAAATCTTGGCGCAGATTATGAAATCTGTCAAATTTATTGTATGTTAATGTAGATCGTAATCTGTTAATAGTCTCGCTATGTCAGAGTAATTTCACTTCTCCATTTTCTATGGTATTAAAGTTTAAAGATTAATGTTGTGTTATTTACTGTATTTAAAAGAAACATTAGAAACCGGATTCCCAAAGTAGTTTATGAGTAGTTTCTTTGTAATAGTTTGTAACTTGTCCTACTTGTATTTACTTCATTTGATTGATTAAACTTTTTTTGCAGTAGGTGCGTGTCTAACAAAGTCTTTCTATCCAATAGAAAAAAAGTGATGGTGGTTTGGTAACGTTGCTTGACCAGATTTTTTGCATAATATACAATCTAAAGTTGCTATATCAATAGTAACTTTTTTGTAGAGCTCTCATTCAACGTTCTCACTCACCCTTTTAAAATTAAATCATAAGTTGTTGGTATTTACCGTAAAACTGTTTAAGTCATGTTTTATTTGTTCTACCGTAACCAGAAACCGCTTACTCATTCTTTTGTCCTTCACATTTTTTGACATGAAATCCATAAATCGATTGAGTACGTTTGTTGGGTTGCCTAGCTGCGTAACTTGTAAATCCTAACTAACACGTGTATTTCAACATAACCGAGCTACGCTTAACTACAATATACGTTTCGTTTCCGTATTTAAGTAGCGTAATGCAAGATTGATGTTTGTGTACGTGATGTGTTTATAATAACGGAACCCGCTTTGTAATGTCGGCGTTTATTTATGTGAGCTTAATTAAGTCGGGTGTAGCTTTCCGAGTTCACTGTTTACTTTTTTGTGTAGGATCGATATTCAGTGGATTGCACTTTAAAAATCTAAAAACGTTTATTCATATTAGTCCACAAAGTAGCACCATGATTCCCTTCACAGCTTTTCATTCTAAAGAGACAAATTACGATGGAAATTGCTCTTTTACAATAGATCCAAAGATTACTTGAGCTTAATTGACCGACGTACAAACGTCACTTGAATGAAAAATCGTTCGTGTCATGGTGCCTCTGTCGCTATACAGTCGAATATAGAGTCAAACAGAGAATAAATGGAGTCACTTTTGTTGTTCTAATTATTCTATCTAACGAACAATATAGCGATCAAAACATCAAACTTAAATTGCCAAATTCGTCGACTAATGAATATAATATTCGAAAGGACTGTAAGTAGGGTGTTGGTTGCTAGCAAAAATCTATAAGTACCAAAACATTACACACATACATATACAAACCGCTATTAAATATTAGATGCTGTGTATGTTTGACAAGATTGTATGAAAAGGACAAAAGGTGCTAAAACAAGATCAGAGAAAGTAACACAGTTTTTATTTTACAACAGGAAAATTGATTTTCCTTCTTACAACATATTTCCATCGGTTTTAGCTTTACCCTACAATATACATATTTAAGTGATCGAGCGCACGAAAGGTTAAGTTTAGGTCATTAGGGACAAACTGAGGCTTAAACTATCAAACAAGTTAATGCTATTTCAAACAAAGAAATCAAGCTATATTTAAAAAGTGTGATTGCTGGAGATTGTCTTATAAAAAGTATGATAACTCCAGTAAAGATTTTGGGTAGGATTTGTAAGAAATGGCGCATTAAATATTTATCTACAAAAGTCCTAAAGGTCGTGGATTCTGCAACTGCTATAAGTATCTATCTACGATTTGGCCTAAAGACTATAAGCCGATCGAGGCTCACGATTGTTACTTACTTTATTATAAGAACTTAATACATTCGAGAGTCCGTATAATATAAAGACTAATAACACCAAGAAAGAGCTAGCCACTTCCTCATGGTTCACAATAGATCGCTGAAGTCGATCCGAGAACGATCCTCTATTGTCGTTTCAATTAAGCCGCACATTGAATGCAGATGTTAACACGTTATGACGGTCGTACCTATAAATCTAATAGATAGCTCTTTAATCCATGTTTATGGTAGACATAATGCCATGCCACCAGTTCTGTTAGCTTGAACTTGGCTAATCACACTACCGCGTGTCTGTAAAGGGCATGGTAAATTCTTTTATTGGTTATTATAAACATCTCTGGTAAAAATTTAGCGTAACCGCATTAGCACAGTGATAAAAAATTATGTCTAGCTTAACACACTTAACCTAAGTAAAAGTAATGAAAATGTTGTACTAGTTAGTTGTAAGTGATAGAGTTGATAAGCCTTTTTTTCACGCGGGGAACGTCTGGAAAAGTAAAATAGTGGGACAGTATCATTACATTACTATGTTTGTACTCTGAAAAAAAAAATGATTCCATCCTGCTTACAATATAAACCACAATTGTATTCCTATTTAAATTTTTCGTGACAATAAATTGCTTAAAAGTAGGTCTAAGTGGCGAATATTTTTTAGACTGGCAAAAGAGCCTGAAATTTCTCAGCCCCATTACTCTAAACTGTAAAAAAAATCCATGTATCCTAACTATTATTAAACGAATGTTATTACTTATTAGGTTGGGATGCGGCGGACGAGAAGGCGCCGTTCCTTCGCAACGAACCGGTGAAGCTAACGCCGGCCTGGGAGGGCACCAACCTGCCCAATGACACGCTCAACTTGAAAGGTAATTGGATTCTAACACGACTGTTAGGCCCGGCCCACATATAGCGAACACCACAGCCATTTTACAACGTTCGAATATAATAGTCAAACATAGGCAAAAAAATCTTTGATATAAAATGACAACTACAAAGTGCTGCTGGAGCGTTATCTTCTTATTATGCTCTTTCAATCTATACCCTTAAATACTTTTAAGTGTATTAAAGAGAATTGTGCGGTTTTCCTCTATATGTGCGCCAGTCCTTAACGTTACGCTGAGCACGATACGTTGGAACACGATACGACATGTTATACTCAAAGGCAGCTCGTTTTGAGATGTCCGCAACTGTATGTATTTCATGCTTAATTGAGTTTACGTTCGATTTTCTGCATCGAGTATTACGGGTTCGATTCCCTCGTAAGGTATTGTACAAATAGTACGTTTTGAGATGAACTATAAAGTTAGTCGATAAAAGCGCCATCTACCGTGTGCGGAGAGAAACATATCAGTCCTGAATCACGCAAGCAAAGTTTTCACTCACTTGAACACACGTGTTGTTATTTCGTATATCAACGAGATCATGTCCCACTCCCAACGCAGTGTCTTCAGTTAAATATAACTGTGTGTCACATTATAACTTAAGTGGGTATAATAAAAGCTTCACTAAAACACATGCAGGTTCCTGTGAATTTGTGTGCACCTAAGTATTGCGACAATTCGTTTTATTAATTTAAAAAAAATAAAAAATACAATATTAAATATAAGTTCTAACATGAAAATTATTTTCAGTAAATTGCATAGCACATATTTATTTTGAATGGCCAAGACATTGTTTTTTAAATACAAAAAGACAGATTCCTTTCGGGATTTGAACTCGCGGCCAAAGAGAAGTTAACATTGACATTAAAATTTGCAAACGAGTTGGCCATGGCCTTCGATGATGATTAATAGATCATTATCCCTTGTCATACAATATTGTCTTATTGTTTTATGGAAACAATGTCCGATATAGGTAAAAGATTTAAATTTCAAAGTAGACTAGTATTTTAATGGAACATTTCTCTTGTTGGAATTGGGTTTTATTGAATTTGAGTTAAAATATTTTACACCATAATTATGTACCCGATTTTTCATCAATGTTTTCGTCTTATTTGGCAAAAGGGTATAAACAGTAAAACAGATCAAAGCTAACAAATATTTCTTCTACCAGGTATAGCCATGGATTTGGCTCCTCCCAAAGACAAATGGAACCTGATATTCCTGACGCTGCTCCTCCACGGGCTCGGCACGCTGACAGCCTGGAACATGTTCATCACGGCCAAGGATTACTTTGTCAAGTACAAGCTGGAGAACGCGCCGGAGTATTCCGAGCATTTCCTGGCCTACGTCGGCTGGGCCAGCCAGATACCGAACCTTTTTTTCAGCTGGTTCAACGTGTTTGTTAGGACGGGGTATGTATTATTTACATATAAACTTACACATGAATCGTAACAAGTAACAATAACAAAGGTACAAAAGAGCTGTTTAGCTGTGTGTGTAATAAACTATTTATTCAATAAGACATCTGCAGTATTCACCCTTTCACCTGCACATCAGATGACTAAATGCCACAAGGTGTACCCGGCCATTTTTAGGTTCAAGAATTCTAGTTATTTCGACCATTGACTTGAAAAAGAGACTAAGTACTTTTTATTAAATTAATACATAATAATACCAATAAAATGACTATATTTTACAATTAAAATCATTATACAGCTTTACTTTGTTAAAGCTCTACATTAATTCATTTTATTTTCGTGAATTGACATTAAAATAAATCCTAATTTATATAAAACCGCAAACATGTCCAGACTGGTTGATTTTCGCCTTTGCAGAACGTGGTGGTTTTTATGAGTTTAACATTTTTAAAACGACTCCTGTATTTACGCATTCAGCCAAGCGGAGCCTACCGTACCGAGCTTTGAACTTAAACCTCAGATTGAACTGTACATTTAACTTAACTAGTCAAGTTATAAAGCTGGTTCAAATGGATCTCGCTAGAGATTTAGTTGAGAAACTTTATTCCCTTGAGTCGACGATCAGAGTAATGTTCGTATAATATAATTAATAAACCATATTCAATACGAAGTTTGATGGTTTGAGATCTCGGTATCGAATTACTGTTTACTGATTAATTACTATTACAAATGAAGTGATTACTTCTCGTTCAAGATATTTGAATTTCAATTTGAATTTGAATGTTGCCATTACAAGATAATTGTTTCAATTTTGTCATGACATGATGGTTTTTTATTATAGAACTTACCACAAAACGACGGTCTGGCATTACCAAACATATTGGAAACTGTCTTCTTTGTTTATTTATACCTTCCTTCACATAAACAATAGCGTACTCAATGCCTAAAGCACTTTATACCGCATAAATAATCCCATATTTGGTATCTTCTTCATATACTTAACCACGAAGCACGTAGATAAAATGATTTAGCATGTAGCCTAGCTTACAACGTACCACTTACATTATCGCCGAGTGGCTTTCACACAACCTAGTGGCAGCGTTAAACCCAATACACGCGTATTTCAGCCTCACCTACCGTTACCACCATCAATAATTTATATACGCTAATGGCTTATTTGAACAGCTATTGTGCATACATCGATAGTCCTTATCACGAGGTAATAGAGTTGATTATCAGATAGGTTGTTGTGTTTTACCCGTATCATCGCGATATTAGTCCGTGGGTATTGCTGTTTAATTTGATTATTATCGGCTGCACCGTTGTGTTTGCTTCGCTCGGTTATTTCGACACGGTGATTAATACCTTTATTATTGAATGCAGTTTGAATTCATATATTTGATAGTTTGTCGTGATGGGAGATTGGATGTCTAGTTTTATGGGGAATGTTATATGATTCTTATAGATCAGCTGATAAAGACTAGTTTATTCAATGGTACGTACCTGTAAGACTTCGTCGCAAAACTAAAGAATATAAGTAACAGTCATATAAGTAACAATTACCACTGTTGCGGGTTCGATACCTGCTTGGAACAAGCATTGCTTTTATACGCATTTTTTAAAGCCTGGCTCTTCTTTGTGAAAATCTTTTCTGAAATCCCCGCCATCCATTCAATAAATTGATTACTGCTGGAGTTAAAACTCTTTACCGTATCATAAAAACCGTTTATTCTTCAGCAACATAAGCTGGCTTTAGATCAGACTTGTTTTGGTTAAAGATGTCCCAGTTATCCCCACCGATGACAGCTTCCTAGAAACTTGCTCTACCATTTCAAGATTATAATAGCAGTTCGAATCGAGTTTCCCAATTAAATGTTGGTTAGAAAGTTAAACATTTCTGTGACAGTTGAACAGACGAGGTCGAATGTCCAATTGTCTGTACCAGCGTCCGACTGTCCGCCCACGCGATTATATAAGGTTTCCTGGTTTTACTAACTACGGAATTTGGAGAGTAGGTAGACATAATGAAAATTATGATGTCTAATTAGTCTTGTTTTTGCTTGGTCGTTTCTTTCTCACTGTATTAAAAACGCCTCCTTTAATTTTTTCCATACGGTCTACTGCTTTTTTCTGCCATCACATTCGTTGTGGGCATGTTGGATGGAACCAAAGGGCACATACTATCATCCAGGATATTATCCGGCAAGCGTCGTCCCTTTCCCATTTAAATTTTAGTCTAATATGCATAGATTTTTGTTTGCACTTAATTGGGCTGCAAACATTTTACAGATTACACTCACGAATAACGTTGTTATAGGGAAAACAACTGACATGTTTTAAGTCGGTTCAGTTTTTAACCCTACGACCTCACCAACTTTAAAACATAGGACACCAGTATGACGTTGGAATTTTATGGATAGGAAATAACGTGCTTCCCAGATTACACAAAGACCACTCGGAACTCGACACGAGATGATTCGTGCTCGTTATCCACGTGTTCAGGAATTAAAGCGGTCATCTGTTGATTGGGACGGCTTCCTGTCGATACGACATCTTGTGTAGGTAGAACAAGACCAGTGACGTAATAGTATTATTGTTTGAGTTCGTTGCGAATAGAAAAAAAAAAACTTACGCGTGACGTCACGATTGAGTAGAAATTTTACCATATTGTTACGCCCCTTTACTAAACTTTAATCTGTCAATTTTAGTTTTTCTGAAAAAGGAACAAAAATTTTTTAATACTTTTCAATTATCTAACCGAGGATCTAATTAGAATTTTTCTTTTTATGCCCAGTTGTCATCCATCTTCACCTTATGGTGCCGCTATGTGTCTTCCAATTTGGGAAAATCCAGTTTATTGGTTCATGTTATATTATAGAAAGTATTTGATCCGTTGAGGGAGCCACTATGAAGTTTGCTATATCACTAATGAAGCGAAAGAAATTCTCTGTACCCACTAATCTCTATTGAAATGAGCTTAGTACGACATACTTAATGTCGGCTATGGTAAATCAATTCTTCCTGTAATTTTCTAACTGCAAACAGGAAGAAATGATATTATGTCGTTGTTACTAGATTTAGCAAAATCGATGTACCAACAAGGCGTAGGCGAGTTATCAGCTTGAGTTAATCCCAGCTAGCCGGGAATAGGAAGTCCTATCGGGAAAATACCGTTTACCATATCCGATTGCAAGTAGGCAACAGAATTATTAATAAAAATATCGGAAATTAATTTTATAGTCATATCATGACATTAGCTTTAATTATAGAGTGATAGTCATAACGCTTTTAACCCTCTTTATAATTTACGTTAAACAAAACACATCGACATTGAGGAATGGATGATACAAAAAAATACGCTGAACGATGTGATACAATTAAGGATACAATATTTAACAAATTGATAAAAGAAAATTTGATAATTGATAACTGATAGAGTATTATTCTTATACTTTCTATTTAGAATAAGAGCCGTTGGCAAGAACGACAAACAACAGTTCGAAAACTGCAAAATGTCACTTTAAGGCTGTCATTTCCTCGTCAATACCCAGTAGAATGAAGAGACGAATAAACAATTTAGTGCTTTTCATTCCCTATACTCTAAAAGAAAACCGTTTTTATAGGAGTTTTTATAAGTACACCAAGGACACCAAGGTTTAGATTCTCTGTTCTTAGTTTTTACCTTTACAAGTACCTAAACAAATGGAGTGTAAATATTATATTTCTTGCGTTTTTTTTTCATTTACCAAAGCACCACATAACTTTTTGTTTTACTTGTTCCAGGGGTAACTTAACAACGCGTATCGTGTGGTCGTTGATGATAGAAGTGGCGATCTTCGTGGCGACCGTTGTCCTGGCTATGGTCGACAGCTCCGAATGGCCCGGCGCGTTCTTCTGGCTCACCATGATACTCGTTTTCTTTATAAACGGTAAGTTTACCAGTAATGCTTTCACATATACTAATGTGTTCAGTGAGAATAGGTGTGTTTTTTTTATATTACTACATTTAATGTTTGAAGGAATGTTGGGGTGTCTATAACAAGACATTTGCTGATCAAGTTTTGGACTGGATGCCTTTTTTCGATCAATCTATGCGATTTTTTTTTCTTCGCGGTATCAGGAGCGGCTTTTCAAATATCATCTGTTTACACAATAACACAGTGTATGAACTTTGGACACACACATTAAGTGATATATAAAAATATTTAGCCCTTTAGAAATCTTGTTGCAATGTTTTTTTAAATAATTAAAACTTAAAACTACCTATAGGAATGTATCAAATAAATGGTTAAACAAAAACAAGTTCAGGATGTCCAGAAAAAAATCAATTGACCTTAAAAGTCAAGGGCATAAGTTCTATATAGCAGCCATCTTATAAAAGAACAAAATTCAAGTGTCTTTAATTCGTGTTCAATTGAACCGGTCTCACTCGGTCCCTATCCCAAAACTACCTAGCGTAAGGTCATCGACCGCTCATTAGTATACATTTCTTTTATCATTATACTGCAGACCACAAAAGCAATAGATCGTGTATGTATGAAGACACAATATATACGTATTTTAAATAAATTATCTCAGTAGCAAGAAATTATATACCAACGTTTATGTAATTCGCCGTGTATACATCTGTATTTTAATTGGTCTGTGGCAGTTAATAAGGCCCTCACTAAATGACACATTTTAAAATTATACGTCAGTTGTCGCTAAGAGATTGAAAACGTCGAGTCTCTTACTGACAACGGCCTATATAGCATTATAGTCGGTATATCTTATATACGAAGGGCTCATATACTAGTACCAATGACAGAGATACATGTATCATTATCTCATTCACAACAGAATGATGACAGCTATAACAGTTCATAATTCTCATGGACTCGGATTCCAATGATTCACTGCGACAACTGAATTGAAATGCTTGTGCCTTCAAGCGGTCTATTTAATTAATACCATCAGTATGATTGAAAGGGATTTGTAAGTTATTACATTGATATATTAGGGCGTTTATCATTACATTGTTTTTGTCTTAATTTATCAAAGAAGCTATCAAGTGGCATATTTTTATAGAAGATTATTTTGTCGATTAACAGTCGTTGGCTGTTTTGACTTATACTAAACTTTTTTTGAAGGTATTTTCTTAAGTTACTATGCAGACGAACATACATTTCATCTAATAAAAATGATTAATTTTCTAAAATGCGTGCACGTCTAATACAAGTGCTATTTAAAATTTATATGTAGCGTGGAAATTAGAAATAACTTCAATCTAGACTATAATCAAGACGAAAGGATTATTAAAATTGCTAATAACTCAGATAAAAAAGAAAACTAATCAAGATTTTGTGTTATTTTTATACACGTGAAAACGTAGGTTTTGGTCTTGCGTAAGAATATAAAAAAGATTATAAAATTTCTAATTATTATGCTCTATAGCTATACTAATATTATACAGAGCTAAAGTGAATTTGAGACGGTGTTTCTCAGGGTATACTGAAAACCAAATAGTAAGCGACGTTTTTTAATGACTGTCATACAGGCTTAAATAAATCGGAATATAGCTCTTAACGACGTCGACACAGGTCAGTTATTACTCTATATATTTTCTAAAACATACTCATTAGTGTTATTTATACGCCGGCCGTGGCAAGTAGTCGCGAATAATGTATACGTTTAACGATTATTGAACGTTTCTGTAAAACTATTTATGTATTTACAGATCTATTGACACAGTTTCGTTTGTCTGCTCTTTAGGTCAACTATTCCAATGGATTATATCAGTTTTAGCTTTTTAAACACTTATACTGACATTAAATTTTAACGTCAATGAATATGTACTAGATTACTTCAGACATTATTATTTAATTACCAGATTGGTTCAGTTAGTTTAGATTTGTGCTTTTGTAGGTTGTAGATGGTTAAATGATTAGGTATTCCAGGGTTTAAGAACGCAATTCATACTACAAAATCAAATTTTAATTGTAACTTCATCAGAAAAGCAAATTTTATACACCTAAGTAATAATTTAGTAGGCTTTGTTTTTATCGTGGTGTCCTTACGATTATATGCCTGGTTTTGTAAGCATGTAGTGCAAGTTCGATGCAAACTCGAATGTTCGCAGGCAAAGTACCAATGCGACTTTTTCAACGTTTTACTGTGTACTTACTGAATCACACTAAGACACCTCTGTCAAACGGTGAACGAAAACATCGCAAGGAGCCTTGGATTCTAAATATTGGAATTTGAAATCGTTTGTATTACCGGCAGTTCTCAAATCCCTCTTATAGGGGAAAAGGCCTGTGCCCAACAAGGGCCTTTGCCAAACGTATACGTCAATAACGTCAATGGTCACATACTTTTGATAGCCCATTTGTTTTTCTTGAGTCTTTTTTTCTTTCTTGGTCTGTACCGTCCACGAATGAAATAAAACATAGTAATTCATAACTAAAACTTATCTATAATTTCATTACAGGTTTCAACGCGATCTTCCAGAACTCTGTGTACGGCGTAGCAGCGCGTCTGCCCCCCAGCTACACGGGCGCCGTGGTCCTCGGCTCCAACATCTGCGGCACCCTCGTGGTCTTCCTCAACTGGTCGTCAGAATTCTTCGAGAGCGTCAGAACAGCCGCCATCTATTACTTCATAGGAGGCATGTTCGTTCTGCTCATCTGCTTCGATACGTACTTCGCTTTACCATTAAATGTGAGTTGTTTTGTCAATTATTTGATTTAATCTAGTTTGGAATAATACTGGCCTGTAATGTCCTAAATACTTAGGGATCGCCACACAGGAAGACTTGGAATAGTTTGTTTAGTTTCTGGGCTAGTTAAACCTAATATGGTGACCATCGAAACAAAAAGATGAAGATCCCACTACTGACTAATAGCAATGTCAATCTCCATATGAGTAAAATTAAGAAATTCCAATATTAGTAACTATTCTCGTAGATTTCTTACTTTTTATCATTGGTTTCTAATTAGATAAGTGAATATGACAGAAAACAGTTACAGTTACTTGCCATTTACGTTCAGGGCTCGGTATTTCAAACCAAACCATTTTTTTTTTAATTTTCCTAACCTAACCTAACCTTGTATTTCCAGAGGTTCTACCGCTACCACGATACCCTACAACAGCGTACCATGCAAGCGAACCCCGCGCTCGCCGCGACCAACGGCGCCGCTAAGGAGCACATCCCCTACGGCGCTATATTCAGGAAAACTGCCGTACAACTGTACAACGTGTTCTTCACTTTCTTCGTCTCGCTAGCTGTCTACCCTTCTGTTAATTCAGGTAATCACTAAAGATGTTACTATACAAATTCATTGGTAATTGATTGTCTCGGGTATCCGTTCAGTTTTATTTATTCAGTTCAGTTGCTCTTTTGCTTTTGGTGTCTCTTATACTTAAATGTATGTTATGTATTCGTAAAAACTGTTAAATTGGTTTCTCCGCGTATTTTTTTTTCAAATATTATGTCTCGTAGATGGTCATAGTCTAGGATACATACTAAAAAAAAATATTATTTTATAATAATAAACAATAAACATTAATATTTCCAGATATTCTTCCGAACATGCCCGGATTCCTTGGTACGAACTTCACTCGCCTCACTTGCTTCTTGACGTTCAATCTCACCGCCATGTTGGGAAACATCTCAGCCAGCTTGTTCCAATACGTGAGTACACCCAAACCAAATTATTGAAGAAGAGACATCTTCAGTTATTTAAAACTTTTATTTATTTTGTGGAAACTTATCACTAAAATAAGTAAAAAAGACAACAATTTATTATAAGACTAATTCTCGGAAACTGTTACCGTAAACTAATTTCATGACTACACGGATAGCCTAGTGGTTGAGGTCACCACGCCAAACCCACTGTGCGCGTCGTGTCCTGGGTCCGATCCCCGCGTAGGAAAAGCATTTGTGTGATCTCGGATGCTTGTTCTGAGTCTGGGTGTCTTTGTGCATTTGAGTTGGAGTTTTAAAAGAAAAAAAAATTGGTTCGAAGTCGTCATTTACTAGCAGTAGCTTTTCGTCGGTATTTACTAGCAGTCACACCGTTATATCCTTCTAACATATGCATAATTGATTTTAGCCAACCCGTCGCTGGTTGTGGGTGTTCACGACCCTCCGCGTGGCCTTCATCCCGTTCTTCCTGCTGTGCAACTACAAGCCAGACGTCCGCACACTGCCGGTGCTGATCACCAATGACTGGGTGTACTGGATCGGCGCTATGCTGCTAGGTTGGACCTCTGGCCATGGCAGCTCGCTAGGCATGATGTATGTTGGAGGGTGAGTGTCGATATAATATTTATTACATTCAATTATTATCTAGTTAGATATTGCGTTTTTTCTAAATGTCTATCAACTATATAAAGTTAGCATGAGACACAACAGGAACTTGAAATTAATTAATGTTGTGTTACTTGACCATAAATTTTGTCTGCAAACATTAATTATAAGTTAAAAAGTGTATCGTTTTTATGTAATTTGTAGTATGGCCCATTTAGACAATGCTAGAAATATCGTGTAAGCTGCAATACATTGTGCAGCCGCGCACCTCAGCTATCTAAAGTAACATATATGATCACCAGCAATGTATTTCAACTTGCACGATATTCCTCGCATCCTCTAAATGGGCTTGTAGTTTGGCAACGTATGAACATAATTGACGCATTCAAACAATCTGACCACTGTATCTGGTATTGGCAGCGGCGTGGCCCCGGAGCACTCTGCGACGGCGGGTATGATCGGCGCGGCCATGCTGGTGACGGGCATCATGATGGGCATCACGTTCACGCGCCTGTGCCCCATCATCGTCACCATGGAGCTGTGGCGCGGCATGTAGCGCGCGGCCCACTACCTGGCCGCCGCCTGGGGCGTGCTGGCGCGGGGGCTGGCGCACTGAGCGGACGCATGTGGCCTCCAGTAAACAAATCGCTAGTGGTACCTAAACGGCTCACCTTGACCAAGTGCTTACTTTAAAGTTTCTCACAAATGAAAAATAGTGCATTACAACGACATGTGAGTCCACAGAGCTCACAAAGTGTGCAAAAGTGAATCTAATTGTGTAAAAAGTACACAGATGTTGTGTAGTGTGTAAAAGATCAAGACAAGTGTAATTTTGTGGTGAGACCTCAAGCAAAAGTGACTGTATGGGACAGGACATGCACCCTGTGTTAATAAAGTTACTCATGTAGGTAACTTGTCTTTAATACAATCATAAGTGACCTCATTAGATATCAAATTATCAATATTTGAGAAATCAAGCGTCAAGTCTCTCGAAAGGTATGAAGACTTTTGTATATGATATTAAGAGTGACAACAATGTGTTCTATAGCTATATATGCGAAATATATAATTTATGTTGTGAATGCATTTGTAAGTTGAGATACAGATTGCCAAAAAGTAATAGTATCAGTGTTGACTGTGCCTTTGTTTGTAGCACTGCTGTAAGATTGTTGGACCTTGCCGTTATGTATTTTAAGAAGACAAAGATAGTAAGACTTTTGGCATATGGGCCTCCATTATTACAAAAACTACTGACTTCAGAAGTTGACAACATAATCTGTGGTCCAGTGAGGGCTTTTTGACAGTAATCTAGTAACCCATGTGCTTAACATCTATAAAGTTTGTAAGATAGTCATGCATTTACTAGATGTCCTGTTCAGATTTGAATGCTAGTAATCTAAGTTAACACCAAATATTTAGTTATTTCAATCGAAGAGATAATATATCATTAACTTGAGTTAATTGACTTACAAATTATGAATTATGATAAGTTTGGTGCTTATTAAGAATAATATATTAATTTTGCTGTTAACTCCCGGTGAGGCTAAGTAATTATGTACAGAGGTGTATTTTTAATATGTTTTCCTGAACAAAATTAAACCGAGACTATACAGAATAAGTAAATATGTGAATAGCTTAAGTAAAGTGATATCTATTCTTTTGTTGCTTAGAATTGAAACCTTCCGATAAGTTGACACAATGGCTTTATACAAAGCATAAAAAGCATGTTTTTACAACATAAATGTGGCAAGAACTTTCAAATAGAGTTAAAATTGTTATATAAAATGTATATGTATATTGTATACTAAATTTAACATATAATGTCGCTATATAAAGTTATATATGTATAGTTTAAAGTTTGTAAGTGTGTTGAAGATATATAATATTAATGGGTAGTACAAGTTGGGTTTTTGTTGCTCATTATTTGCTGTTAGTTACTTTATAATGTTTTGAATCTTATCTTGTACATTCATATCCACACCCTCAATTTCTGAGAGGCTATCAATATTAAAATCTGTTAATCATATGTCAACTTTTATGTCATAAACTGCTTGTTTTTCCTTTTAAAAACTTCTCCTGCACTAGGTGATTTAATCCTTGTGTCGCGAGTAGTCCACAATCATTCAAATCACATGCTTTAAAGACACTCAGACTCTTTACAAGCATTCATGGTTCACTCAGATGCTTGTCATAAGCTAGGACCGAACCTGTGACACATTGCATGCAGTGGGTTTGGTGTGGTGACCTTAACCCCTTAACCATGCAGTCAAAATCAGTGTTTTTTGTGTGCACAGCCATTTTCATTGACATATCACCATAATTGATACATTTAAATTGATTAGCCTTTTAGAAGCTGTATGTTTGAAAATTTATTTCCTTATGATCAATAATTGATATTATTTAGACTACTTATGTGACCTAATTTGAAACATAGCTGTGTAGTATCTTATACTATCCTTATTTAATGAAAATTGTTGCATTAGGACTGCAAAACATTAATCCAAAGTTCTTTCTATATTTCAAGTAATTTAAGTTAATTACAAGTTATTTTGTCTATGCACAAATTGTATGATTTGAAATTTTTGAATCATGTTTTTTCAGTAAAATAGATATTGACATACAGATGTTGTAGCTCTCCATTTTTTCTTTTGATTGTTTTAATGGATGACGATTTTAATACTTCCTACCTAACATAATATATATTACTGATAGGTACATACAATGACCATAATTTTCCCTTTAAATCCTTTTGTTGTAATTAACTTTCCTCTCCAATCTCATTCTTGTAATTTATTATAATTAATGTTAATAATATAATTATGTATGTTTTACAGACTGAACCACTAACATTGATGTAAGCTATCATTTGAATTTAAGTTATCATAAGACTTAGCATATTGTTATAAATGTCCCTAGGTAACCGTTTAGTCTGTATCTAGCGTTTTTATGCAAATGTGTGAGTTTTTATTAAGTTACGCGTGATTTGTAGTGCGTTAACAGTTTTTGTGACAATATTTTAAGCGATACTTTGTGCTACTTGAAGTAGCCGACATTAACGGGTTTTATGTCTCAGGTTAATTTTTACTTTTGTGTGTTCATTGCAGAAACCAAAAACTTCAAAATTTCGTAGCATTATATCCTGGTTTTATGACCTTTATGTTTCCCATCCTAGCATGACCATTGTTAGTCGCTATTTATTTGAAAGTAAAATGTTATTTTTTAAATTTTCAGTTTTTTATTTTGTTTTCACCTTGTCCCTTGTAAATAGATAATTAGAGGTATATAGATATATTCGTAGAAGTATTCGATTAGATATGGAGGTTCATTGCATTGAATGAGTGGAATTTGTTGGTGAGCTGTGCATTTTATTAAAGCCTACTCATGTCGGTATGATTCAGAAAGCAATGAAAACGCTTTTTGGGGTATTAATAAATGTTTATACAGCTCATGAACTATATTTACACAAAGGTTAGTATGACAAATAGTACTACAAACTTATCCTTGCCGGCGACAGCGGCGCTAGTAGCGCTGTCATTACCTGAGAAGCTGTCAAACGTGTTCAGACAAATTTTAGTTCCGATTTTCGTCACCGGCAAATATAATTTTGTCGTGCTTTACATGATGGAAGTATGTTTGCTTGACAAAACGCTTAGAACGGTGTTATATGACCCAGGTGCCTTATCCATCTTCCATTGGTTTTCCATGTAGTGTAAGCGGAGATTATTATTTGCAAATACAGATTATATATTTATTT
Source organism: Trichoplusia ni (assembly GCF_003590095.1). Classification (NCBI taxonomy): domain Eukaryota; kingdom Metazoa; phylum Arthropoda; class Insecta; order Lepidoptera; family Noctuidae; genus Trichoplusia; species Trichoplusia ni. The sequence continues at coordinate 4,243,562 of NC_039483.1, forward strand.
AGTTGTACCGAGGAATTGATGGTTGTCAGTCCATTTGATATCAGTGTTGCATGAATTTTTGTGTAGCAAATAACGCTGTTATGAGAGCCGATATTCTAAAATTAAGTCAAGACAAGATTTTTTTTCCATAACAATGAAAGTTTTGATTTATATGTTTGCTATTACTTTGTATCAGCATATAAAACTTCTATAAATTAAAATTTTGAATTTGATAACATCTGATATAAAAATGGAACACCCTGTAGCAGGCCCAGATAAGGTATTTAAACATTTATTTCATGACAGCGTTATTGTTACACAGCGTATAAACATTATTTCTCTAGTGTACGCAAAATAAACTGATGACAATAAAGAGATTATTGAAAATTGCCATATAGAGTTAGTAAAATTACAGAGAAATATTTAATAGTAAATAAAAATATATTATAAAAATACATGGTTAATTTCACCATTTTAGACGTAATCAAATACTTGGAAATTAATTTAGAGACTAGATGATAATGAGCGTCTTTAGTGGTGAATTTAATTAAGCAATATATATTATCTTGCACATCGCACATGTAATAATTCCACTTTTACTAAAACCTATCCTCATGATCTCTTATTCAAACTTTTGATATAGCTTCGTATTAAATACACTTCTACTCGCAATAAAACACTCAACTTCATATAAACTAAGAATATAGACTATTTACAAATACTTATATTGAAAATCGTTTTCAGCTCGTTTATATTAGGCTGATTTCAAATGTTCCAATATAAAAATATTAGCTACGCTTGAAGAAACTAAGAGACAAGAAAACGCAGACTAGCTATGGTGATCATTACCACCAGTGTCAAACAAAACAGAAACGACAGTCAACATAGAAAAATGCGCGCGTAAAATATTACTTTTGAAACGCTGGCTTTATTTTTAATGTGCGTGCCTTTGGAGCTGTGGATTTTAAAGAAAACGGAAAATGATTCGTTGTTTAGACGTCGAAAAAAGAGTTAACTGCAGGTGCATATTATTTAATAATTTTAATGTAAGAGTGTTTATCAAAATGCAATTTTCATTTAAGAATATAATGGAATACTAGTATTTGAGATGAATAAATTGGCCAGCCTAATATATCGAGCTGTATTTGAAAGCACTGAATACGTGTGTACCTAACTTGTTGATTTAAATATTTTAGTTTACAATTGTTAAGAAAGTTATTGATGAATATAAATATTATCTACGTAGAGTAAATACATACGACCGGACGTTAATGGAATTACAAGAATTTTTACAACTTTTGTTTTCCTTAAAGTAAGGGATATATTGTTAATCTTTTTGTATGACTGAGGTTTGGTCGTGTGTATTTAATTAAATCTATTATATTACACTGAATTGGCTGTTGCTTCGAAACTAAGATCAATAATTTGCAACGATAAAAAAAATGATTTGACATTTGCTATCAAATATCAGTTCTGATTCAATTACTCCCGCGCTGTGACAGCTATCCGCATTCCGCATATAACAAATATGGCGGTCTAAAGAAAAAGTAGCGATCGCCAGTCAAGTGTATTATAATAATAACTGTACTTATACGATAGTTAAACTTACTTGGGACGCCTTCACAGTAGCCTTTGTCCACCGTAGGCGTTTGAGGAACGTTTCCGAAGAATTATATTTAGCGCTGCGTTCGACAATAGCTAGTGTGAACGCATCCCTAAATATATAATACTCGCAAATTATAAATTATCTATGTACTATATACTCGAACATTTGATCTACATATGTATTGCTAATTAATTATAAATGAGTACCTATCGCACTCCTTAGTCGAAGGCTGTGAAATAATAGCTTTAACCTTCCCTTTGTAGACTCTATATCACAAGCACAATTTCTGTTCAGATGAAAATGCATTCTTATGTATATACCTATATAATTATGTAAGTGTATGTAGAGTGCAATATTTCATGATAAAATAAAATGATATTGTAGCCGGCAAGCATGACAGTGCTTTAGATGACGTATAGCAAGCTCTCTCTTTCAAAATAGCAATAACTGTAAGAAGTGGTAGAAGTCCCTCTGGTTAGCTTCCACTATCTTAAAAATAGACTATGTTAGCCGTGTGAGAGAGATGCCGCTATGGGCCGTGTATTGCGCTGTCACACCTCATCAAATACAACGGCATTAAAAAGTCGCTAGTAGTAGTCAAAGGAAAATCGACACAAGTTATGATACATGATAATATACACCCAAAACTCTTCGTGACTACACTTGAATGTATAAATGTATGAAATATGAAATATCGGTGGTCAAAAAATTAATATTTTAAGTAGTTATACTTTTGCAGTTGTAAATATGAAACGCCGTATTACAAGGTACTTCCTAAGCTGCAAGCTGCAACAGTATAACTTTAAGTAACAGTGGACCGCATGAGCCAAAACACCGTGTAGTTAACAAACCCTGTATAAATAAATGTAATTTTTCATCTGAATAGCTGTACCCTCCTACTTCATTGTTCACCTGTGTTACAAGTACAAAATATTTATTTGTTGAATGATCAAGTAATTTTTACCCTCTTCAATTGTATAGTTAGTGTTATACTTTAGCGTCCCTGTAAATAGTGCATTTATACTGTATTTGTATACTGTAGTTAGCTGCACAACTGTTTTCTAACGATTTCGTACTTGTCATTGCTAGAGACCCATTTTCGGAGATTGTAATGTTATAAATGTCACTTGTCCGTAAAAGCAGTTGGAGAAATCATTATTCCCCAGCTCTTATCCCAATTTTTTATTTGGGGTCGGCGTAATGTCTTCTTCTTCATATCTTTATATCTGACGTCATCTCACAAGTAACACTCTTTGCAGCTATATCGTCTTACACACTCCGTCAATCATTTCTTTGGTCGTCCTTTTCCCCTATATCCATCCACATCCAAGTTCAAAACCTTCCTCACCACATGATCCCCGCTTAACATGCTCATGCCATAACAGCCGGTTCCCACGTAGTTTCCAGTTACCAGTGCAATTTTTAAACTTCCCCTTAACATTCACATCTCTGCAGATCAGTAGGTCTAATCATGCATAGATCCGTTGAAGAACGTAACTTCTAGGTTTATTTTTACATGTGGCAATATTGATGTAAAGTTGTTTACGTTTAATTTCTCAATAGTTTAAAATAAATAATGATATTTATAACATTACAACCTAACTATATTCTTCCTCCAAGTAGCAATTAATATAAGTATACAACAAAACCTTTTTAATATTATAATCTTGTTCCAAATTTTTCAAGAAAATCTGTCTGACTATATTATATTTAGATCGAATAAAGAAATTATATGAATTTATCTGATGTAGTAACAAAACCATACTTACGTGACAATAATAACGAACTTATAAACATCTTTGTGACCTAACCTAATTATTTTTTCACTTTTCCACATTACTATGTATTTTATAGAATTTAAAACTTCCACTTGTCACCTGAAATTGTGCTAATCGAGTTAATATACGGAATAAAGGAAATTGATTATTGATATCGCGCGTTTTATTAACTTAGTACACTAATAGTAGGCAGGTTCTCGTATCCGGGGTTTTAACATAAGCGAAAGTCTAGCTACTAAATATAGATAAGGCGTTGGCTTTAGACTAACTACTTGGAGTGCACACTATCTACTTAAGTACTTAATAATTATGTGTTTGCCCACTCTAGGCACAATAGGCACAAAATGATTTACTCATCAGTCTTTTTGTTTTTAAGCATTCTTTGACGTAAGAAATTGAAATAGTATTGTGGTATGTAGTATATTCTATGGGTTATAGTCACCACTTACAAACGAAAGTGTTTTAAATATGACCCCACTGGATTATGTGTGTCATATCTATATCATTGAATGATCATACGTCTCATACCTACATATCCACATACAAATTATATGCTTAGCCCGATACATACCGGGCAGGAAAAGCAGGACAATTTATTGAACCGTGTCGTAATAGGTAATGGTGAAAGTTTAAAGGAATGCATTTCACATTTAAATAGGTTTCGAGGACTGTTATATGTACCTGCTCCACTAAAGCCCTAGGGAATTTCTGTGGGACAATAGGACCATTGTCATTTCATAGAACCTTGTTTATGGTTTAAGTTCATTATTGCATTCCTTTTCTATGTAAGGAGTTTTGTGGTGTCTGGTATACCAGTTTCCGGAGCATTAAAAGACAATCATTTACCATCAGTAAAACGACAGTTTCTTTATTGTTCTCAATAAATAAAAAATAAATATCGTCAATAAATAACTCTTCTAGACCCTAGCCGTTTCATTGGTGCGTGCGTCAAAACACTATGTACAATGCGTTTCCCGTGCTATTTACATGAGGTAATTCGTTTAGTGTGTGGCTGATGATGATGATGAGATGGACGATGAGACGGATGACACGCTGGAGTAGCTCGGAGACTGGTTGGAGGTAGCTGAGGAGCTGGAGTCACTGGGGTAGTACGAGCTGTAGGCCAGCTGCGAGGGGTCCCACACACGGGCGTAGGGGCCGCTGCTCGCTGGCTCCCAGGCAGGCCCGTACGAGTCCTGGGGGGCGGAGGGAGCAGAGGTCGAGGGGGGTCCGTACTGAGAGGCCGGGGGACCGTATTGGGGAGCGGGAGGAGCGGCTTCCGTAGGCGGCATCATCATCATGGGCATGGCTGGCAAAAGAAAAAAATACAATTAAAAATACTGAATGAACTGATTGCTATGTGATGTATTTCAGCCTTGATATCTAACCTCCTTTCTTCATTATCAAGTTGTAGATGAGGAATCCGAGGACGAGGGTGATGGCGAGCTTGCTGAGGATCAGAGCCTTGATGGCCTTGATACCGATGATGGCCACCAGGATGGGCATCAGCGCCTTCATTTTGAGCTTCAGCAGCAGAAGGACGGGCAGCAGCAGCTTCTTCTTCAAGATGCCTCGAGCTATAACAAAATGAACAATTATTTTCAAGACCTTAAAAATTTCTTCCATTTTGAAGTTTGTTCGCAAGTTTCAATATTTACCTTCACCGTTTTCACTGTCAGTCTTGGGGAACTCCACATCCAAGCCCCTGTCTGCTCTGTAGGACACCTCGGCACCTTCGAAGAGGAACTCCGGCAGCTGGAACCTGACCTCATTGTTGCTGAGGTACTTGCCGACGCGGTCGAAGATCACTTTATCGATGTTCTTGTCATCGAGAGCCCTCGCAGACTCGGAGCTGACGCCAAGCTTAGTGTCGAAGAAGGACAGAACTTTCACTTTGAGGCAGGACATGGGGGATGCGGCTTCGAAACAATCACTGATCACACTCTGGAGCAACTCATCACTTGTCCGTAAGCGCGCCGTCTCAATCTCATTGTCCCTGATGCTGTATCCGCTCACGAGCGCTACGGAAGCCAGAAGTAAGCACACACACTTCATTTTTATTTATATCACTTTGTCATTAGATTTGATTAATTAGACGTTCGGCCCGGCCGGTTAATGGAGCAACAATGATTTAATTTTTCAATGGGCTTGGTATTTATACGTGATCCTTTGGGCGGCAAGGCACGCGGTAAGCGCGCGTGTCCAGAATGCAAAGCGCTTTCATACTTGGCAAACTATATATTTTCATTTAAAGAAAGTCCTGCTGGTGAGAGTGACGATATTTTGGCGATCATATTAAAATTATTAATATTCATTAAACAATTTTTTGTTGTTTTAAAGTAATGTTTACCAAAAAATACAAATTCTCTTTTCCATAATCTTTGATAACTCTATTTGGTCTTTTACGTATAAATATAAGGTTTATATTACGTCATTTGCGGTATCGATATATGCGACCAATCTTACGATACAAAGAAGTGCTACAACTCTAGAATATTTAGTGTCATCTAATGACCTTAACGCGCGTCGTAAAAGTAGCCAAAGCCTACGCACAGGCTAACTATTAAACTACGAACAAAAGAAAGACACAAAATATATACAAAGTAAACAAGGATAATCGCGTTTTCTTCGTATTCGTATATCTTTGCAATAACCATTGTTAAGTTGATTGATACAATTTTGTAAAGCCAATAATTCACTTTAAGTCCAATGGACTTTAATATTTTACAAAAGATTTGATAATTTCCTGAATAAACCGCTTTCCATGGTTTTGGAATACTACGGCTCTCTGCAATGTTCATAGTGATTTACATTTTGCCCTTAAACAACTATTATTAGTTATCGCGGTACTACAACGCTACGGCGTAGACAATTCGTAGTACCTATGGTGGCTGTGATACTTCAGCATGGTTAAGTGGCATACAATAATAATTAAGCATGTACATCAAAAGCATGGCTAATTTATTGAGGTTTACACCATACCAACCATTTCTGTACCTGGTGTATAGCCTATACAACTTTTGTTATTCAATGTGACATTACTTATCCAATACAACCTTGGATTAGTAATGCTTGGATTTATACAAAACCTATGAAGAGATATGAAGTTGTTATATCTATACTAATATATAAAGCTGAAGAGTTTGTTTGTTTGTTTGAACGCGCTAATCTCAGGAACTACTGGTCCAAATTGAAAAAGTCTTTTTGTGTTGAATAGACTATTCAACGAGGAAGGCTTTAGGCTATAAACCATCACGCTGCGACTAATGGGAGCGAAGATACAATGGAAAATGTGAAAAAAAAACAGGGCAGGTATATGTAAATCATAACTTATCTCTTCTACCCACGGGGACGAAGTCGCGGGCAACAGCTAGTTATTGATATTGGTTCTTTAAATGAAAACGTTATTCCCTGTTCTCCAAAACCCAAGTGACTGCCATAGCCTAACGTGGAGCTGGGCTTGTCACATCTGTCGAATAGTTTTTGGGCTAAGTAAACAAAACACTGGCTGGTTATTGACGATGAAGAAAATATTCTTGGAAGGAGACGGCGGGACAGGCTTGATTCCTTTTCGTCAAAATGTTTCTACCAGCCAAATAACTAGGATAGAAGGAATTCCTTTGTCCTGCAGTATGGGCATTAAGAGCTACTTATTAATAGTAAATAAAGTGCAAGCCTTAACTAAAGGTAACTCTCAGTGAGGAAGACATGCATTCATGTGTTTTGATCAATGAAAGTTCCTTACGGGAAATATTTAACTGTATGTGGTGTAGAGTCTAGACAAAATTGCCTCGCATTAGCTTAGTCACGAATAGAAAACTTCAAATGTATGGTAATGATCATCTATGTCATAACGAGTTCGTCCGTGTTTTGGAAGGCACATTGAGTTGTGGGTCCCGGTTGTTAATAACACATCATTGACGTAGTTAGAAGCTAGATACCAGTCTGACTAAGGAGTATTGTGATGTCTAGTTAACTGGGTTGAGAAGGTCAGATAAGCATTCGCTCCTTAGTCCTAGCAAAACACCAGTTAGACTCGAAATCAGCCACAAGTTTGCTTTTAGGCTAGGATGATACCGTCGATTACGTCCTGAAATGGTTTTATTGAATCAAACCAAGATCGATTGACGATCCAGTGTTATCGTGTAGTACATATTTTGATATCTCAGTGAACTAACTTAACCTTTAGGTGCTAAACATGACGTAATAAGACAGGGGCATCGTTTAATCCATACTATTAATATTATAAATGCGAAAGTATTTAAATATGTGTATAGCGATTTTTGGGTATATTGATTTTAGGTGGATTGAGGTAAGGGGTGGAGACAAGGGTACATTTTCCACGGAAATAGGACCCACTGCGCGCTGTAGACTGAAGTCCATGCGGACGGGGTCGCAGGCAACAGCTAGTGTCCAGTAATTCAGTTCAAAATAGCCACTACGGCCCGTAGTGGTTACATGACGGCCATATCTCAAGCTACAATGTTAATCAACTCGTAAATTGTCATGCAGTGTTGAGTGCTATGCTCTCACCGCCCGCTCGCACATACTAAACAGTTTCAACGCTTTTGTAATGCATTTTGTTTACAATTCTAAATCTGTACAACGTCAGACTGGATGGCACGATTTTTTCAAGTTCTAATTAAGTTCATTGTTTGATGGTAAAAAAAGAAAATGATGAAGTAATTTTTTTATGATTTTTGGCTTTGTTAAATAACGTATTTGAATAGGATAAGTAGTCAATAAATATTTTTTTAAAGGAAATATTTAAACTTGTTTTAACCGATTATTTATTTAAACTTTAATGAGCAATTGTGGTACATGAAAGATTAACAAAAGATTATCTTATAGTTGTTTAAAACAATCTGCTTGTTCATAAATATAATTTCTCCAGAATAGTTTGATCATTACATTGTCTGTTAAAGATAGTATTTAAGTATCACGGATGACTATTTAATGATATATCTCTTCTTACAATAAAATTAATTTTACCCACATTTTTTATGTATATCTATTTTCTTTCAAGTAAATTCCAGAAACATGAACCATCCACAACTTCTACAAGTATACACAGAACATATTACGTAAATATAAATTGTAGTTTTACAAACAAAAGTGAAACTGCTCCGATTGTTCTTCGTGCAAATTATGCAATAAGGGTTGCTTGACATCACGATGCTGCGCGCGCGCACATTACCATAGACGCCATGTCCGGATTGTGAAATTGCTGTTTCACTTCCGTTACGCTAATACTGACCATAAATTTAGTCTTAGTTGCATTTCATTGACACTTTGAATGGTATTTTGTAGCTGTGCGGATCGATATAGGTCACTAACTAAAAGTTCAGTTAATTATTCTGACTTACTTTTTTTTAAACGATTTTTTAATCGCTTCGATTATAATTATTAACAATATTTAACCAGTGGCCAAACGTGAATATTATTGTATTTAATAAAAGGTTAGAAATTTACATCAAAATAACGCAATACAAACATAAATATTTTTGGATCACAAAAAGCAAAATATGATGAATAAAGCTTTTACGCTTATTTTCTATGATCATGTTGCTAATAATGCAAGATGATAAATAGCAAATTTAATAAAGATTTAAAAGATAGTACTTCGTGTTATTAAATGAATAAACTCTTTTAAGTAACTATCTAATTAATTTGATGTACAAACAAAGGGTGGTAAAAATATGAGAAAGACTTCTATTGAAATAAATTAAACACACTTCTTATTTAACTGCCTGTATAGCAAATACTATACCTACACATAATTTAAATTAGAAGTGTTAATTAATTATCATTTGCTAGTATTCACAAACGACCACTTAAAAAATAATTTATTATTTATTCGCAATAAGAAAGTAAACAATTCACGCCATATTAGGTAACAGTCATCACATAACACTGTCTACTTACTGCTACAACCGCACGTGACGTCCATGCAAACTCGCCCCAAACCCATCATCTACTTCTACATACAAATAGACAAATTAACCTTTACCACTGCACAAACAACAATCAAGCGATTCTAAATCTTATTCCATTGAGATAACAAAAATTACATTTTGTATAATTGCATTAAGATTTGTCATAAGCATTCGATAAGGTGGTCATGTTATAGGAACCTAAAAATAGTTGAGTTATGGTTCTGAATCCGTGCTAATGTGTGCCGAGTGGGTCAGGAGGGTAAGGCAGGTATGCTGGTCGCTCGCTGGACGTATCCTGAGTGGGGACGCCGCATTATAATGAGGAGTACCGCAGGGCTCCCCAGTAGGCCCCCCGAATTAGGCCGAGAATTGCTGTAATTTTGGCGTTTCATAATGACTTTAGGTGATATAAATTTTTTTTCAGGTTATTCAGAGTTTGACGTTGTCTAACTAGCTACTACTTAGGGACTAACTCAGGGTCCATGGTATCTTTCAGGTCCAGAAAGAGGGGCGACTTCATGCAATAAGAGATTCGCTCCTTTTTTAAGGCGTACCTGAGGCACAGGGCAAACATGCAAGCGTCGCTGAGAACTTTAATCTAAAATGTGAAAAATAATAATTATTAGTTAGATAAAAAAATATTTCTCAGTAAAGTCACATCTGCGCAAAGCGCTGAGAAAACTGAATGAAGAGAAGATGAATCAGTTAATTAAACTGTGTCAACAGCCAGTAGTAATTACATCTGGCTAATTAGTTGTATTCATTTAACGTTGCTATGCATCAGTGACAGGCAGATTGGCTGTTTAATTAAACACTGACCGAGCGTTGACCCTGTTTTCCCACGATTCACAGAAAGAAAAGTGATTTTCTTTTTTTTTATGGAACTGTACCTAAGTCCTTAGGGCATTCTATCGTGTTGTAGAGTTTTAGTAAATAGTTTTGTTTCAATATCCGTTATTCACGTTATGTATTACATCTCTAACATTCAAATTATGTTGCGCACGTAAAGCATTTCTTATACTCTTGTTTTCTAAGGAATTTAAAGTATGATTGCGCGGGTAGCCCAGTGGTATAGGTCACCACGCCAAAACTAATGTTCGCGACGTGTCGCTGGTTCGGTCCCCGTGTAGGACATGTATTTGTGTTGCCACCGAATCCTCTTTCTAAGTCTGGGTATCTTTGTATCTGACACACGGTGGAATTTACGAATTTAATGTTTGTAAATTCCACCGCTACACAAGGATTAAACTCCTTGCCGGAGTAGTCTTGTAACAAAAAAAGTTACACTGCAAATTTATCTATGAAAATTAGCGGTGAACATGGAATGACCGAATTCTCGAAGTAATTTGAATAACTTCTTTAAATAATATCGATGTTACAATTGGTAACAAACATCCTCTTTCTATTAGTCAGGGAAACTTCACCACACTTATTAATTACATGGCTTGTAAAAAAATTCAAACATTTGGTGCGCCTATCAACGTATCTTCAAGCATCTTTCAGATCCTGAACAGATATTGCAGCAGCAGAATATGGGCTACTGCAATCGTCACGGAGACCATTAACATAAAGAAGTTTCAACTCAGTAGTGGATAAAAAGTAAATGATAACATAATCAATATCTTCTGTCAAAAAATAAGAAAAGATAAAAAATGTTGAAATTTTCATTTTCCATAAATCATATTACTTATCATTGAACATTGAGTGAATTAGAAATAAAGCTTCAACAAATCAATGAAATCGATCAAAATCGCTGAATTCAAAAGTGTCGCTTGTCACTTTATCTAAGTTAAATGTGGCACGTGATGTCGACGGCATCTCCTACGTGTTGCCCATAGCGGATGAGCTGGTAGAAAGCGATTGGCACCGCATCGGAAACTTAGTGTGACGAGAATGCCATCGCGTAGCGTTTTCCTTCCTTTATAGAAAGTTATTTGATTACGTCTGCAGGCAACTATGTGGTGAGCTAAATTTCCCTGGTATCATGACCTATTTTGTCATTTATGGAGGGTCTGTTTTGTGTCAACTTTTTTTTGAGGCGGATTCAGACTTGATGGAATTTATTACAGAGTAATGAAATGAATGAATTACAGGCGATGAAGAGGAATAAAGTACTGTTTGATGGGCTATTGTTGTTTTTTTATTAATCTGAGTGTAGGGATGTAAATATTATTAATATTTAATTGTTTATTTACTGTCTATATATTAATGTAGTCTTATTTCTTGCTTAGTCTTTGAATAAGCTGTCATCGCTTACTGATTAATTTATGTGTTTAATATAATAAAGGGTAAACAAATAAAATACTTATTATTCTTCAAGGATTTATTAAAAATATAAATAAATAACATCAGTCATACATCACAATCACACGCTCTCAAGCACATTATTTCAATAAATAGTCGCATTACATAGTATTTACACGGTCACGATTTCTGAACGGAATCGTTTTATTTGGTCTATGTTGGCCTATTTAGCAGCTGTTGTAGTTGTAAATAGGCTTCGATGGTCGTTGGTGGTCGGGTTTAGAGGTAAGCGTTGTAGGCGAGTTCTTGAGCGAGCTCCTGGGGTTCAGCGTCTCTTCGGCGGCGGGTGGCAGCGTAGGCGGCGTCCCAGGGACCGTGCGCGGCGATCTGGGGGTGCGAGTTGTCGGCCGCGATCTGGGTAAACTACAATGTTAGGCTTATGGATAGTCGAGTCCAGAAAGGTAGTTAGTATACAAGTATTGTGTTAAAGTGCTCATGTTTATTGTGCTCAAGGTTCAGTGCTTATTAAAAGTTGTGTGCAAAAGGTTTGGTGCTTTATCAATCAATGATATCAAAGGATTTCAATTGTTAAATAACAAGCGTGTTTTTGTTTTGCAAATTAGAGGATTAACTCACCTTCTTGCAAAGCTGGAAGATGGCCAGGGCGACGGACACCACGAAGGAGAAGAAGGACAGCTGCAGCGCGTTCCAGGCCTTCAGACCGAGGACACCGATGGCCAGAGGGATGAGGGTCATGGCCTTGAGGAGCACGAACACGAGGATGGGGACGATGATCTTCTTGAGCTTGGCCTTGCGAGCCTCACCGACTGAGCGGGCACCTTCCTTGTTGAACTTAACGTTCAGAGACAGCTCATCATTGTCCAAGTTCCTGGGGCTGACGGTGATCTGGGTGTCGGCGATGGGCAGCTTGAAGGTCACGTCGTGGGACTGGATGAAGCCCTCGATGCTGTCGAAGAAGTCGCCAGATGAGCGGCCAGTCACGTCGTTGGCAGCACCATTCTTCGTCACCTCAACGGCGTCAGAGATCTGAGGAGAAAATCAAATTTGAAATTGATAGTTGAAAGTGAAGAGACGATTCGTTTGTTGGTGTGGAGAAAGTCGGATACCTGGAAGGTGTCCTTCTTGAAAATGGAGTCCAATAGCGACATGACCTTGTACTTGATGCAGGCGGTGGGGTCGGCGCCCTCAGCGCATCCGGAGCGCATCTCCTCCACCATGCCGTCCATGGGCGTGCCCTTCCAGAAGGCATCCTTCGCCGGCTGAGCAGCCGCGCTCCCGAACAGGGCCAGAGCCAACAAGCACACTACTTTACTGGACACCATTTTGCTCAGCTCCTGTTGTTCACCGGACGATGGTTGAATTGTTTGTGATAGTTTCGACAAGGACCCCGCGGTTTTTATACAGCTATTTCAAATTCAGCACGTAGTCTGCAGTTCCGGTAGGCATTGTCTTTCAACGTACGAGTCGAACGTGCACATGCGACCTTCTGGCACGGAGGGGACCCAAGTGTAAGGGAAAGCTATCTGATACGAATCCTTCTTTAGTTATGGAATACAAAACGTCCTATGTTCTAACATTGTCAGTCACTTATCGTTCGTTTTAGAATCAGTTGTATTAAGCGCCTTTTCTGTTGTTTGTGACACCGTACCCTGATTTGAAGAACCATGATCCAGTTCATGTGTCCCTGTCTGCCTTATGGGTGGTAAGGGAAGTGTGAGTGAGAGGTTTGACGGGTGAAGTAGTGAGGTGTTTGATATGGAGGAGGAGATGCGCGTGCGCACCTCTTTGCATACGTAATCGTGTTTAAGTTCATATCATTGAACTTGTCCGTCGCGGAGATAACGTCATTAATGGATTAAAGTTTCATTGTCATGTGTATGAACTTTAGAAATTAGGAGAAAAATGTCAAGAACAAGCAGTAGGCCAATGTCAGAAGATCAGTTTTCGGAAAGATGTTCAAATTTTATTTTTCTCAAAGGGTTTTTGTCAAGGGGTCTAAACTAAATATGTAGTAGTTTATGAAGATATGGTATATGCCCTAAGATTTTAGGGCATTCCTCTTGATAATGAGACTAAGGGGCACATAATTTGAATGGTTGCATACTTATGGGCCAATAACTTAGAATAAGATTATCAAGATCTTAAAGGCGCTTTAAGATGAACCTGGTCTTAAATAATCTAATTTCGAGGATTGACAGGACAAATACCCCTTAATTATTTAGTGGATAAGGTCACTTTTTAAACAGGCATTTCAGTATTTAAGAATAAGTTATCGAGTCCAAAGATATTAGATTAGCTTGACAAGGTATCAGTTAGAGAACTAAAACTGTAAAGAGCATGGAAAAAATCAATAAGTAACTATTTTTTCCTGATCCCCAACTGAAGTGTCTGAAATGAAGAGGTGTAAAAACAATCAGGGGGATATAGAATAATTTATTTATTTTTGCCTAATACCCTATTAGTGCGGCAACGATGTCTGTCAAACCAAGCTGTATCTCAAGAACCGTGACAAGTAAACAGTTTAATATTAACAGACGCGGAATTTGTATTGCTACTATAACATAAAATATTAAAAAAGAAAATCTAGGCTGGGTAGTCATAGTTTTTGAAACTGTGGCAATTTTGCAAATATGTTTTTCTTCAGCTATATGTAATATATGGAACCCTCTTTTAAGCACGTCCAACTCGCACTTAATCTGTAATTCTCATAAGCAATAGGACATGAACTCTTCGAGGCTGAAGAACAGGAGCAGGCTAGAAAGTAATTCGAACGTACTTGCAAGTATATACATACTAAAATTCAATTATTCATTATTGTCACTATATAGTTTGTATTAACGTAAATTTGCCATCAAATATGTGGAGTCGTTGAGGATGTGACGTAAATGTTTGTTAAAATCCTCCGCCCGCAAGGATTCAAATCGTTAGTGCGGGGTCGATTTATTAAAAAAGTAATCGAAATTATTTACTTATTAGTGTATGTGTGTGAGTGCTTGAGATTTGGTCAGATTGATTCTATTGAAAATGTCAGACCACAAAGAAAATAGATCAGCTAATAAATTAAGTCGGGTAAGTTTAAATCATGCTTAATTATTAAGTATTTGTCACTTTGAATTTTAGTCACTTTGACCCATTCTCATGTCATGTCCTCATTTTGATTAGCGTTAACATGAACCGGAAGAGAATTTTATAAATCAAGATACTAAGTCCATCTTCCATGTACTTTATTGGTGTTATTACAAGGTGTAACGTCTTTATGAGGCCCGAGCTTAGCAAAAGATAATGTCTCCTTTTTTGCATTGACGACGTTCATATAACAATTTCTTATTTTTTTTAATACAGAATCATTTAAGATTACTGTTAAATTAATCTTGAACTGCTTATAAGCTAAACATGTGCACATTTTAGTACAATTATTATTTAATAATTACTAAAAAATAAAGGAAGTTTGGAATATTTACATAAAACACTTTAATATCAAAACCTAGCGTAAAGCTGAATGAACTTTACGTTAATAATTCAAATTCTTATATTAATATACTTATTTATTTCCTTTTCATGGTGCTGTAGTCATTTGATTTCCTGCACTACAGGGTGAGTGATTTTTAACTTTTACTTCATAGTACGGAATATTCAACAGAAAATTATATTCCTTAAAATTGGATGGACTTATCATTTCGTCAGGCAAAAAGGAAATATTCATCTAAGTTGTATTTTGTTGTATTTATTTCATACTTAGTAGGTAAGCCTCATAATCTGACCATATTCTTACCACGCGAATTCCAAAGTGTCTGCTTAAAGCTATAAAAATTTCATAATTATCTAAACCAGCGTCAGATGGTTATGCAAACCAGGCGTCTGCATAACCAACGGAATTGTCCGAAAATATTAGGGTTTATATTATCAGTAAAACCGAGTGTCAGATCACTCGGTTCCGCTTAAGCTAAAGCGGTAGGAGTCATTAGATGATTCTCATCCTCTGCACAAAATACGTAGGTGTTTTGCCCAATAACTACTATCCATTATATTATACTATCTATTTTATTTACAGTACATAGTGTTACTATGTAATACTGTTTCCAGACAGGCATGGTGTGTGATAAACAGTTTTGAACTGAATCAGTGAGACTGGACGTTATCTTCAACATATGTAACGCCCTTTATGAACGGCAGTTTCATATTTTCATGATCTTAAGCGACCACCCATCAAAATCCAAACCTAAGCAACGATAGCTTAACCTTTCTTCGATCAATTCTAAAAACTTTTACCCACCTTTAAATGTAATCCAATAACTGACACAAATTCTTGACTATAAGGTAACGGGTTGATATCCAATTATTATTGATCCGGCGTCCAACAACCTTATGGAATACTAATGGGGTTACCATTTGTGTCCCATAGTTCCGCCACGGTGAAAGTGATGGCAACACTATTAATTATATTAATGAGCCTCGAATTTCGATTCGCCGGTTTAGGAATAAAAGCTTTGGATTTTGTAGGTTGGTAGCCAGTTGGTGCTGGTATGTTGGTTCAAGTTGTGAACGCTTTACCGCTTGACTTTTCGCTAACGACCTCCTTTTTGAATTTTTAATATTGTTATCATTAACTTATTCTTGAGCCCCTTTGAAAGTTATGATTTTGGCGCTGAACACACCAGTATACATCGAAGTAATTAGCACGCATAGTAAGGAGTAATGTATTTGCTTGCTTCGATTAGTCCGCGCTATGGTCGTCCACTTAGGATTTTAACTCTCTGAAAGGGCGTTTGATCCTCTGTGGTCATTGACGTTATTACCGACAGACCTATATCCCTAGGCTAGGTGATAAGAGCAATCATTAAAATCGAAGATATCATAATTTCGTTCTTTCTTCCGTTTAAATCATTATTTAAGGGATTCACTCATTTTCTAAGGAGGTTTCCTTAGATGATTATAAAGATTTCACGGTTTTCTGGGAGCCTACATTCAGTGTCCATCTGGCACTTGTCTCCACAGTTGTAGTGCCATCCATGGAGGCCTATATGTAGAGCGGCGTCTCGTTCCCACAACTGCAGTACTTAATATTACTTTTAAACGTGGCCATAAGCTATCTGCTTTGAGCTGCTTTTGCTTTCTCAAGGACACAAGAAGTCTTTCATGTTAAATAAAGACTAATAATTACCTGTATTATTTTTGTATCGAAACATGACTTTTGTAATGTTTCCAAGTGTATTCCTAACGCCTTTTTTTAGTGAGACAAGACCGCCTCGCCTTCCCTTCATTCGTGTAAGCCAGCATCTTGAGGAAAATCGAAAAATACCACCGAAAAACGAAAGATAGATGTCACCCATGCCATACATAACTACGGCCATATTTTTAAAATTATAAAGATTTCATTGAGTAGGTGATAAATACATTTTTGTAGGTCACTACCAACAGCTACCTACGCAAACTTTAATGGGTCTTGGGGCGTTTCGCACCACGAGTTATTCGAACCGCGGTCCGAATCGCCCAAGTACTATTTTTGAATAGGTCGATTCACACCACAGTGGTTGCAGCGGTGCGAATAGCCCAAGGTATCTTTTGGAATGGGTCGATTCGGACCACTGAGCGAAAGTACTTAATAATCATATCGTGTATCTTGATTTCAACTCATAGAAATAATTAAAGATTTCTAATCATTTGGACAGACGATTAGAAAAGTGGTAATTGTAAAAAAATATAAATAATAAATAAATAAATAATAATAAAATAAAATAATAAAAAATATATGTACAGTCAGTTTCATCAACATAATTAGCCTAAAGCAGACTTGCTTATCACAGATTATGATTTACATTGTAATTTACTTATAACTAGTTAAATATGTATAATCAAATGGTATAACAAGTGTATATTAATATTAGCTATATTTTTTTTGTTAGACGGTAATAGTTTAAAATCACAGTTTGATCAACATCATACGATATCTTTTATCATTTTGTGCCTGGTTGTACAGAACGAAATGTACAATAAAAACTACATCTCTTCTGTCCGACTTCACCTATCCAAAATTAGAAATGTTTTTTCCCTATATTGTGGTCCGAATCAACCCATTACCAAAAGTTCTTGGGCGATTCGAACCGCGGTGCGAAAGGACACATTCAAAAAGAGCTCTTGGGCGATTCATACCGCGGTTCGAATCGGTCACGGTGCGAAACGACTATACACCCACTTTAATATACAATGTTCTAATATTTTGAATAACTCCATACATCTTGTATGGAATGAAAAAATTACTAAGTTGTGACGTATTTAGGTTGGCATAACTGTATGTTGATGTCATAATTGAAATGTGACGTCATTATATCCGTCAACAAGTGTTCTGTTTAATCTTTTCCTATCCGAAATGATTCGAAATGTGTATAGTGGTTTATGTGTATAGCGGATATCCAGTAGTTTTGGTTACCGTAACGGGGCCCCATGCTTGATACTTCCATAAGTTGGAGCGACTCAATCAACGATGTTCATTACTTATAACATAATACTCCACAACTTTCACACAGCGCCATCTAGCCTCAAACTAAGCAAAGCTTTTATGAGTGCTTGACAACTGATAAACATACCTACATATACAGTTCTAATACATACAAATCTAGTAAGTATAAAAAACTTATACCCATACACAGAACAAATGCTATACTCATCATACAAACATTTTTCCTGGGTGGGAATCGAACCAACGACCTCTGGTTTAGCAGTCAGGGCCACTAACCACTCGACCAACAGATTAGTATTAGTAGTATTTATTAGATTTTCACGATTCATTACTTGCCTTGAACTAAAGTAGGTTTAATGAATTCCGTACCATGTTTACTTAGTTAGATCACTGTTGACATTCATCATATAACTGAAGCATTCCATTTGTTAAATAAATAGTTATGAATCTGCCTTAAGAAAGTTATTGTAATATTACTGGTCTGCACTTCATCTTATAATAATAAATGAGGAATGTAATAAAAATGCTAATTTTCCCACCATTGTTACAATTATTATGAACTATGATAGATGCAGCTGTCTGTCTATAAAAGTCTTTGTAGTGATAATTAGATACTAAATAATGCTTAAACTATTGAAGTATAATCCAGTAATCCTATGAAACAAAACGCTTTCATCGTCATTCCCTGATTTTAACACAATTGTAACTGTACCAAGCATAATTCATGTTTAAGTCAGTACAAATGATTGGAGCGTCCAATATTGCTATCATAAATTAAGTCAAAAATGATCCAAAGCTCGTCCGCCAGCTATCAGCAGGTTATAAAACACCGTTACCGTTTATCTCCTTTACAAGCGTAGTAATGTCAACATTACAATGCAAACTGCATTAAGACCCACGCCAGCCAATCAATTCAGCTTATAATAAATTCATTGCCACGCCTAGGAAGCGCAAGCAAACCAAAAGTAAGGAGCGAAGCCCACACTTGGCGCGCTGAGGCCAACCGTTCCAGCGCCGTATGACCGGCCGCTTAGTGCCATGAGCGTCATCACCGGTGACACTAGCGTCCGTGTAAAATTCTAGTTCAGTGATACGAATTTTCATCGCCTTATTTAACACAACACCAAATATAGACACCATAAACATGTCTAAGTTGACCGTCACAAACTTCAGTAAACGAACTGGAAGCCCTTTCCAAAAGGCCAAGGAGTCTCCCGAAAAGGTTGTGCACGAAGAAGTCATCGAGAAGAGCACGTTTGAGAAGCAGAAGGAGAAGCAAAGTGAACTCATTCAAAAGGTAAATAAGAAGGCCGCGGAATATCAGTCCAATAAACCCAGCTCAGGTGTGTTTACCGAGGTCGTCACTCACGGCGCATTCACATCTAAAACAAATACGAAGACCTGCACTAACATCAGTACACCGAAAGTTAAAAGCCCGACTCCCCCGAAAACAAACGGATCGAATGGATCAAAGTCTTTACTCGGGTTCCCATCGTCCGCTAACGATTTAGCTCTCGACGCGAAATCCGACTTAGAATCAGACGCAAACATATCAAAAGATGTAAAAGATAAAGTGATCGAGAAACTATTTGCACTCGTCTCGATGGTACAACACACGTACGAGTCAAAAGTGAGAATAATGACTGAGTTCGAAAAATACAAAGACACGCACATGAGGAATGAAACGCGAAGGGAGAAGGAACATTCAGAACAACTCTACAAACTAAACATGAACTTTCAAAATGAAGTGGTTCAAGCTATAC
This sequence comes from Trichoplusia ni, assembly GCF_003590095.1. NCBI lineage: Eukaryota > Metazoa > Arthropoda > Insecta > Lepidoptera > Noctuidae > Trichoplusia > Trichoplusia ni. Next base: position 4,263,346 of record NC_039483.1, read on the forward strand.
AGAGGCTGAAAAGTGAGTTAGATATTACGAGAAATGTTAGTAAGAATGTTGAAGAGAGTAGTAGTAGTACTAGTTTGAAAGATACTTCAATAGATTTCAATACATATGAGATGCAAGATCCCGAAACTGATAAAAGTAATATCGTTGATGAACGAGAAACCTCGGAACGTAATACGCCGCGACTTGAAGATGAGAGTTCACACAGTGATGTAATTAAAGATGAGTAATATTAATGTTCTCATTGAAATTTAAATACAATTAGTCATAAAATAAATACATGTTCTCTTTTTTCGTGTTTTTTTTCGTAGATATCTACGTAAGTAAGCTAGAAATAAAAATATATAACGATTGCCTATTCGCACTAATTGTCGTACGTGATTCATTAATATGCAGGATAGTTATTTACTCAAGGATATTGTCGTTAGGTACAGAGCCAAGAAAATGATGAAGGCTATAAAAAGTACAAATTTTTCTTCCTTATTATGGATCGCAAAAGGAAGTTTAGACTCCTAAATGATTAAGATCCTATAAGACAGGTTACAAGTTTTTTCTGTACTCAAATGAGTTGTCGGTCAAGGTTGATAAATACTAATGAATATTAGTCGAGTAGGTGGCTGTAGGTGTATATTTAACGCCGGTATTAACTCACTATGATGTAAGTGCAGCAGCAACCAATATTGACTCATAATTAACTACGTAAACTTAAAAAAGCGCCATCTAGCGCGTTTAATGATGACTACTTCGACTTAGCTTGTGGCTTGAACTAAATCGATAAAGCTCTTTTAGATAGTAGATGTGTTTGTTTAATTCTGATAAGAATTAGGATTATATTAAACAATTCGTGAAAAAAGCGAGGTAATCTGTAAATGATGTTTTTGATCAGAAGAAAAGGACAAAAGCAGAAACAAAAGTGAGTGCAGCAGCCAGCCTCAGATATAACAAAGTAGAAGTTTCTACATTGACAAGTAATTAGTTTAAACATTGTTATAAAAAATTGTTGACAGATTGTCACTATAATACCACTTTTGTGCTTTTCTGCACACCTAACATTACAAGATGTAATTCCCAAAGTCCCCAAATTAATAAATCCAAATAACCTATCCTCTTGCCCACAAGCAAATAGTGCAAAATTCACTAATATTTGTTCAGTAGTTCGGGAGATAAGTACCGTGAAGTGTTTACCAATCACAGCTCCAAGCGATCAGTTTATTTTTTCTCATTATCTCCATAGTTCATGACATTACATTTACATTACTTCCTATAACTGTATCTACTCTAAGTAGATATAGTTGCCGGCAGTCTACAAGTTGACAATGTTGTGTTTTCAAACTTTGGAAGACCTATAAATATCTTAATATGTGCTTGGTGATAAGCTGTGATATCATGACAGTGATTATTAATAATTATTTTCTGTATGTTTTGTAGTGTCTATGTATATAAGGTAAATGGTTGATTTGTATAGTAATGCTCAGTCAGGATTGTTTTACTTCTGGTTTTTAAAGTATCTAAAGATTTTTTGATAGCGTATAAAGTTTTAGTAAATAGGAGTATCTTTATTTATTAAAATGAAAAAAACTTTTACGTTCTTTTCCCAGTTTGTGTGCTAATGATCTATTTCAATTCTATCTGTACCAAAATGTCTCTTCTTGATAGTCAGATTATTGGACTCAAACACGTACTACTAATTGTATACTCACGATTCATATTTTTATTGAAAAAAAAACTTCATATTTACTTTGTCTGTTTTTAGAAATGTCTACACATCATCTTATTATTTTGCTGACAGTATTATACTTAACATGTAAAACGATGAACGATACTCTAGTTTCATGGACTGCTGGCACAACGGACAACGTACTAGCAAGGAGCATAGTCTCCGACAATATATACACAACTATAATCACAATAAGGTCATGCCGGATATCTGAAGTGGAAAATGAAGCTTTTAGTAATCTAACTGCTCTAGAATATCTAGATTTATCTCGAAACAAAATTCAAATATTGAACTTTGGCGTTTTTGAGGACACAAAACTACTCATTTCTCTAAATTTATCGTACAATCAATTGGCTTATTTACCTATTGGAATTTTCGATCAGATGACTCGTCTCACTCATTTAGATCTTAAAGTGAATAAAATTAACACAGTCGTCTTTGGTATCTTCGACAAATTACAAGAATTGGAGTATGTGGATCTCTCTGACAATGACATTATGGGCCGAGAGCTGCATCCCCGTTTATTTGACAATAGACCTTTTATAAAATTTATAGATTTTTCTAGAAACGATATGATGGCTGCCCCTGGGAACTGGTTGCAAACATTCCAATCTTTGCAAGTCCTAAATCTTAACGGATGCTTCCTAAACGAAATTCCTGCTTTTGCAATCAAACCAAATCTGAGACCATTAAAACAACTTGTCTTATCCAATAACCAAATATCGAATTTACAAAACGAGTCCTTATTTGTACATTTGGAGAATTTAGAGCACTTAGATTTATCCCACAATATAATTGGAAAATTCCTGAAAATTAAACACAAGAAGAAGAAGAAAAGGAAGAAGAATGTCGATGGAGAAATTTTTCAGCCGTTAAGAAGATTGAAAACCATTCTACAAAATAATAGAAAAGTTAAGATAATACCTGAAACTCTATTCCGGAACATTCCCAAACTAACGAAAATCGATTTAAGTGTAAATAAGATTGAAGAAGTACCTCTAAATGCATTTAAGGGAAGCCCACTGAAAGATCTGAATCTGTCGAACAACAAGATCACATATTTACAAGACAACTTTTGTCTGGATTTAATGAACTCTGGAAGCAAATTAAAGAAGTTTCTGTTCGACTCAAATCCTTGGCAATGTGCGTGTCTAATGGAATTTCTCACAGAAGTGAAAATATTAGGTATCGAATACAACAGTGCAAAGTATGAAAGAAAAGAACTAGTCTGTGTGACGTCTACAGAATTTATTTGTAAAAGAAACCCAAATGTGATCGATATGTATGTGAATACGTACAGACAACTTATGGGTTCAACTGCAATGTTATAAGATGATGAATAGCGATAGCTCTTATAACATTAGCCTATATACATCCCACTGCTAGGCACAGGCCTCTTTTTGTTACGGGGAGATTTGAGTATTGATCACACATTGTTTGTGTACATGCTTGTGCACCATAGTATCTCAAATGGCTGGTACAATTGTGTGATTGAAGATAGTGCAGTCAGTGATCCTATTTTCTTGTACATATATATTTAAATTTGGATTTTCTTTAAACAAGATGCCCAGGTGTTAGAAGTTGATTACATTACAATGTGATATGGTTAGCTATACCATAGAAGTGTGGAGCAACTGGTGTTTATTTGTTATTGAATTATAAGTATACTATAATAAAGCAAGGACTCGAATGTAAGTGACACAACTAGTTTGTATTGTATGAGCAATTTAGCACAGAATATTCATTTTCCTCTTAGATAAGACCGTACGGTGGATGGTGTTTACGAGGGCGGAGCTTTGGACTACAACTTGTAATAACATTACAATATTCTGCGTATTCAAAAATTAATCTTTTGATACGGTGTTATGCGATATTTTAAAGTAGGCTGGAGTTGAAATCGGATCGGCAACGTGTCTGTCATTTTCACGACTAATATAAAGGATTCAGAACGGACTGTGTACTCATAGCGACGAATTGTATGCCAAAGTATTCGGTCGCCGAACTAGAAATAGAAGTCTTCAGTTTATAAAACTGATTGATTCTAATACCTGTGAGACGCTACAACATGTTTGACCTAAAACTATGTATTTGACACGTAATTTGAATCATGCTTGATTGTTTACGTAGCTCATTTGACATGTTTGACAAACATTAACTCGACACTTGATCAATGAAATCTTTTATTTATGTTGTGTCGCTCTTTTTGTACTGATTTCTCTGATTACATGGTATCTTTGAGGTACCCAGGTTAATGAAAGATTGCCGAAAGTTATAAGCTGTTGAGCATTAAATGTAGGTTAAAATATAGCAAGTGTGTTTCTAGAGGCTCTCTAGCGTGAGGATAGCCGGAGCGTTTAATTTTGTCGTCAAATAAATTATTATGCCCTGGACCGTGAGAGAGACCATTGTATCGTATATAGACCAGGGCACCGATTCTGCTATTTACAACGTCTGATGAATTAATGGCAGTTAGATTAAATTTGAGGATGACCATACTCTTAAGTTTTTTGCCAACACAATAATTTCAAATACATAGTATTGACCATGAGTGTTCCTCCCCGTTCTAAATTTCCAATTATTGTGTTAGAAAAATGCTTATAATAATACGAATGCTAATTTAATCCAATTGCCATTCATTCATCGGCCATTGTAAATAGCAGAATCGGGACCCTGAGTATAGTAAATCCCTGATTCAGATCTACTTGGTTCATAGGATAACCTGCACCTTCCTTCTTTCAAATAAACGATTGTGTGACAGTGTTATTCATGCGTCAAAAAATCTCTTCACTTACATTCCTATATCGTAGTACTGTTCAAAATATTTTCACATTTCTTACATACTAGAATTAAAAATAATTGATAAGTTGGAATGTTATTGTTTTAATAACACATTTATAGTAAGGCGGTGTTCAAACGTAGATACTTTTTGTTGCCAAGGCACGCCATTATACGGAATTGTGGTTGCTGATTAATATATAGAAGATCAGCCTTATTTATACGTAAAAATTGTTAATAATCTTGATTTAGATAACCATTTAAAACATTTATTGAATAATTGAAGGACTGTTATGTTGAAGTCCAATATTTTATTTGGTAATGATTGTTTTGACTTCTTTATTCTGTTTTAAATCGGATTTAGACACTTTCATTTTTAAACCGAGTTTCTTTTTACAAAAAAACACACCAAGTTCTGTCGAATTTTGTGTTTTTCTAGTTTTTTCTAATATTCATCTGTGCCCAGTCGTGGGAGGACAAAGGCTGTGGATGATGATGATATAAAAAATAATCGTGCTTTTTACAAAAACATTTGTTGTGGGTGGGAATCGAGAAAAAGACACACCAAGTTCTGTAGAATTTTGTTTTTCTGTAGCTTTTCGATTATTAATCGGTAGTTTGTTGCCTTGAACGACTAGTGTCCACATGTGCGCCCTGCCTAAGACTAAGCCTATTGTTGTGATATCATGAGACACTGCTATGTTGACATAATATTGTAAGAGAATGAGAATTGTACCTAAACTTACTATTGTTATAAGTGACCGATATGTAAATAATAAATAACTACTTTAAGTAATTGTTTTATTTGAAATTGTGTAAATCCAAAGGCTTTTAATTGGATCCTGATAATTAGTAGGGATGGCAAAGCAAGGAGATTAGGGAATATACAATAAAGGCTGAATTGAGAATCTCTCCTTTTTAAATTGGGTTTTGAAAAATTTATTACTTTCTTATTTATGAATAATGAAATGGATAAATAAAACTTTAACTTAGAAAAAAAGGACCGATTTCAGAAAATAAAATCTATTATGGATAGATTAATACGTTACGTTATTAATAATGTAGATACGTTAATAATGTCAGTAAGTTTGTTGGAACTATTAAATCAATAAACACACCATTTATAGAAAATTTAATTGCACAGGTCAACGCATTTTTGAATAGCCTTATGCTTACATAGCAAGCACTATGAGTCAACAATTTGGCTGTATCAGGGCCCTTCATACAAACAGGCAAGCATGTATCAAGCAATTGAGCGATACACTGAGATTCTGAGATCCTTTCGTCAAATATGTTGTTTGCCGGGAAAACCCGAGTCGCTACGAAGTCAAAACAAGTTACCACAGACTATACATACAATACGCTATATTTACAATTATAACTAAAGGCGCATTTAGACGTCGCGGAAAACAAGTGCGAATTGCTATTCATTGCCTGGCCGCACAACTCTTGCAACAAAAGTGAACTTAAGTCGTCGGCAATGTATATCTACTTGTACAATATTCCTCGCATCGTTTGAATGAGTCCATAAGAGTTTAAACTTCATTCGTTCTTGCTCCTATCTTACTTTTGCAGTCACAGAGAGACTACTCTCGCGAAACGACCGGCTGATAAAATCTTGTGTCAATTGTTTTTATATTTCACGAGGGTCGTTTAAATAAGTTCGAAAAATGATAACCTGCCAGTTGTGATATTAATTAATGGTGATTATTTGGTGAAAAGTTTTTATTTGCTCTGGATTGAGAGACTTATTAGGTAAATTATTGCTTTTTTTGTTGTGTGTACGTTTGTATCTAACTTATTACGACCTCCGTGGTCGAGTGGCGTACGCACCGGTTTCAAGGTGTCGCTAGCTCTGAGGTCCCGGGTTCGATCCCCGGTCGGGTCAATGTAAAAATTCACATTTGTACATTGTCTCGGGTCTGGGTGTTTGTGGTACCTTCGTTGTATCTGAATTCCATAACACAAGTGCTTTAGCAACTTACTTTGGGTTCAGAACAATGTATGTGATGTTGTCCGCATTTATTTATTATTTATTATTATTTATTATTATGTGTCAGAGTTTGTTTAGGTTAAGTTTGTTATTTTGACACTTGTTTTGATTTGATGGGTAACCTATTGTATTCTTAATTGAGTGTTTAAGAAATAATAATGGGATTAAACAATAAAGATTTTCACCAAAATGGTTTTAAATGTGATTATGGATTGCTCCCCATGGGTTATTTCTTTAAATTCAAATAAATTTTTGGTATCAACTCACAAATATATAAAATCTAGTTTGTTGGGCGTTATATTTTAGTTTAAAATAAGTATAGCAAACGACACACAAACGAAATAGTTTCTAAATGTTAATCACTTTTCAATATCGGTTCAGCAGATTTAGAAATTACAACCCAGCCATCTTTAGCTCTGAAATATGTATAATCTAAAGCTCAGATTTAGAGCACCTCTCTTAATGAATTCTTTATCACTTCCAGAAATGTCTGCATCCTGGTCATCCTTCATTTTGCTGACTCTACTGATCCTTATTGAAGCAAGACCGAAATGTACCACAACTGGAACTGTAGTCGTGTGTACCGCCAGCAAAACGGACTACAAACTGGTGAGAGGACTGGTCTCCGATAACACCCACACTACAGTTGTCAAATTAAAAGGATGTAGGATAATAGATGTGGATTACGAGTCTTTCAATAACCTGACCTCCCTAAAACACCTAGATTTGTCTGTAAACAAAATACAAAAACTAAAACTCGGTGTTATTGATGAACCGACACAACTCACGCATCTGAATTTATCGTACAACCAACTCACTGGGTTCCCTCTCGGCCTCTTCGACCAAGTAACTCGTATAACCCATCTGGATTTAAAAGGAAATAAAATCAGCAATCTCGAGTTGGGAGTTTTCGATTCGTTGCACGGTTTGAAAGTTTTGGATTTGTCCAGTAATAATCTTGTGGGGAGAGATCTCAAACCTTACGTCTTCGACCAGAGCACACACATTATCTGGTTAGACTATTCACGAAACGACATGAACAATGCCCCTCAGAATCTGTTGCATGCACTTGATTCGTTACAATTCCTGAACCTTGACAGATGCTTCCTTACCGAAGTGCCTGCGTTCGCAATCAAGTCCAACCTCAGAACAATGAGGCATCTCATTCTTTCAACGAACCAAATATCGAATCTAGACAATTCAGCGATTTTCGTTAATCTGGACAACTTGGAGATCTTGGACTTATCCTACAATTTAATAGAGCACATTAATGGTGATATCCTAGCACCACTCAAGAAGCTACAAAAAATTGTCTTGAGAAGTAACAAAATTAAAACAATACCTAATGACCTATTCCGGAACATCCCGAAGTTAATAACAATAGATTTGTTCGGGAATCTGATTGAAGATGTACCTGTGAATGCCTTTAGAGGATCCCCATTGAAGAATCTGAATCTATCGAATAATAAAATAACATATCTACAAGATAATTTTTGCCTCGAGTTAATGAATTCCGGAGGTCAATTGAAGAAGTTCCTTTTCGACCCTAATCCTTGGCAATGTGCCTGCCTCATGGACTTGCTCCGAGAAGTGAAAAGACTAGGAATTGAATACAACAGTGCGAAGTACAATGGAAAAGATCCTGTTTGTGTGACTTGGAATGAATTTACATGCAATCGACAATCGAACGCTAATGAAAATTATATTGACGCGTATCATGAAATTAAAAGTACAAAAAAGATCTTGTGGTCAAATCACGGAACTTAAATAAATATAATGATAATGGAGAAAACCTACTGCCAGAGTACGCTTGAGACGAGTTATAAAACTAAGTCATATGTAACTTGTGAGGCATATTTTTCTTTCTGCTTCCGTTTTTCGTGGCGAGACTGGAAAGTGAGACATTTACTTTTATGTTTTACAACATGATATAAAATAAATAAAATGGGAAATAAAGTTTTTAGTAGTGACAGTACTCGTAACTCAAATATACTACCGCTTCTTTAAGAACGTGTGAAACTTATAACAGCGCCATCTATAATTTTATGACTGAATTATATGCAACATTGCCAATCAGAGAAGAGGAACAGTACCGACATCTCTTATCATTCTCAGTACTCACGTTGGAATTAGTTCTATGTTTCTTACATAGATGTCTCTGTGGCAAATTTTTCTTGCGTTGATTTTTTAGAAATCTTATTGCATTTTAAGTATGTTAACGTTTAAGTCAGAGCTTTTCTTTTTTTTTCTGTTTGTTAATTACACTTAAATAGATAATAAATTATTTTTTTGATTAGTTTCCTTTGCTTTAATAGTTGCTTATTCTGATAGGATTTAACGTAACAATATTACCTACGAAAAACATTTTAAATTATTAAAAACATAAATTGATTTTTAGTTTTGGTAATTATTATTCTTTAATATCTCAGCTATACCTAAAGTTAATATGTTTATTATTTTCAGTTCAGATGTGAGGTCTGCGTATACGTAGTATAAGTAGTAAGCAGTTAAAGCCTGCGCTAAAACTAATTACAAAGAACTAATCAATAAATAGTCGCTAAATAAAAACCTACATAAAAAACTAAATTATACCTCTTCGTAACTAGTTACTAATGTTCAAAAACGAAAACGTTCACCCATCTAAAGTATTTTATCTATGGCAAACGTTTTAAAACTCAATTAAGTAAACTATAAACAATGTTTCGCCATCATTGCTATAAGTTTTCTTTAATTAAGCCGATTTTATGTTTTTGGTCCATTTCATAAAATTTTGGACCGCACACTTGAGTTCGGAACGGTTAAGTACGATCGTTTTGACCACTGGGTTCCGCACACTGAGTAATGATAAGCCGTTTCTTACATTAGCTAATCCTGCTTGCCTTTTGTACCCACTTTTTATGTTATTTTATTATTATAAGTATCTGTGTGCAATAAAGAATTAAACTAAACTAAACTGAATCAAGTTAAATTAAACATTAATGTACAGAATTATAATATTAACCGGGGTATTAAGTTATTCAATAAATAAAATATAAAAACAGGTTATACTTCTTACATATATATGGATATGAATATATGGATGTATGAATATCTACTGCTAGGTACTTCAGTTTTTAAAGTAGCCCAGACAGCATACTTTTTAATGGGCAACTTAGACTTTTTTCGTCCTTAACAAGTCGGCCAGAAATAACCATTATTTCTTAACAAAAAATCTAGGTATCAAGTTTAAAATTAATATAAAATGGTATTTTGTCGGCATTTTTTCACAATTCTCTCACTATTTGATACATTTTAGAACACTATCAACTCGCGTAACAGTCTCAGATAGCAAATGCACTCTGCCTTAAGTAAGACATTAAAAATGTAAGAACACAGATGTTTCTTTTATTTAAAACAATTTAAGTATTCTTTAAAAATGTTTTTAATGACTTTATTTGATAAACTTAATGTTCTTATTTGTAAGTACGAAGGCGTTGGATACCCATGCAAGTGTTTATGAAGAGAATTAAATTTTGAACATTTTAACGGATAGTTCTTGGTGTAATGCAACCTGCTTCTAAGGTTTGTTAATTTTTTCAAATGATCTATTTATTAGATAAAAACAATATAATGAATTAAGTATTTTTTATATTTTTATTTGCTTACCTAACTTATTTTGCTGACTGCAACGAAAAGTAGAGCAAAACCAACGAGTAGAGCTATAGAGAGCGCTAAAAAATAATATTTTTAAGTGTTGTGCAATATGCATGTGTGTTATTGAAGAACCCTAAAACATCAAAACACGTGCAAGAAATTTATAAAACCAACATCTGCGAAATCGTATTTTTTTTCTCTAGAATTTCTTTTGAAGTTTTGATAAAAAACGCGGGCTCCGCTGTTTTTTAGCGATCGCATATCAGATAGATTCGGTGCACGTATGTGACGGGCTAGCTATACGGCGTGATGCCGTTTTGAAGATAAACACTCTATTTTTTTAATTTTTAAATTAAGAATCTAGCTTGAAACACATAAATGTTAATTTCTTTGTAAGATATTTTAGTATAGCAATAGTTTAGAAAGTAAAGTTGTTTTTACGTTATTCAGACAAGTTAAAAAAATTAATTTTATGACAAAATCATTTTTTATTTTAAATAGGTCGTTTTCCAGGCACTTTTAAAACGTTACAATATTCCCTCTAGATGCACGGTTACAAAATGTCATTGCTATATTTCCTAGGTAGAGCAGAACCACAAAGAAAATAAGATTTAGTTCTTTATTTAGCAAGATTTTTAACGCTTTTATCTAATCTTAATTCCTGATTTATTTACGTGTCATAAAAAGTAGAGCCTAGTAATTCATGGATGTTTATTTACAAATTTATTCGAGACAAATTCATCCTTTGTTTAACTAATCTTGCAATTTGTAATTCAACACAAACTTTTTTAAATTTTACGACAAATAATTCTAAAAATTCTTAGCAAACGTCAAGTTATCGCTATCTTAAAACATAGCCACCTGTACACACAATTTAGATAGCTCAGGTAAACATTTTTTCATAATAAATGCCTCAAAAGCCTTAATTATCTGGCACGAGATCGCAGTTTTTTATAATTTTGTTTTTTACGCGTTCCGCGCCATTTGGCTGTGCGTCGCATTATCTGTGCCGAATATAATCTGTTGTTATTATTTGATGCGTATGAAATGGATGCCGATGGGGAATTAATTTAAGTTTTGTTCTATTAATTTGCGGTTGTTTTAAAACCAATGTGTTTTGTGTGGTTTCGTAATGTCTGGAGTTATTTTGAGTATGGTTAACTTGTTATAGTGTGCTTTTTTGCTTAGTCATGTAGTTTTGCATGTACACTTTATAAGGAAGCTTTATGTTTTATTAATGTAAGCAACTCATACACTTGGGCCTGCAATTTTCTGGAAGATTTCATCAAATTTTGCAATTTTTGCGTGCCCACTTCTTCGGGGCACTCGCAAATAACATACCTTTATATTTGCAACAGAAATTTTATTACTACTGCAGGAAATATATTATTCTTCTTCTTCTTATATATAAAAATGAATTGCTGTTCGTTAGTCTCGCTAAAACTCGAGAATGGCTGAACCGATTTGGCTAATTTTAGTCTTGAAATATTCGTACCAGTCCAGGGAAGGTTTAAACGGTGAGAAATATTAAAAAATTGCGGCCAAGAAAAAAAAATGTTACGCAGGTGAAACCGCGGTAAACAGCTAGTAAAAGTATAAAAATGCTTTTTAATTAGTAAATTGCAAACCAATCAATTATGCTACTGGGTGCGTTTTCGCCAAATAACTTTCTTTCAGTTGTCTATCTTAGAACTGGAAGCAGAAATATGTTGTGAAGCAAAGTTGAAGAATTCTGTTGAGGCATCCGTATCATATCTAAAGTTCCACTGTCTGCCCGTGTTTCGCCGATGAAGATGATGAATTTTTTGTTATTACAACAAATACTAGAAATAAATAGAGAGTTAAGCAATGTCTGTTACGATCATGAATTTTTTAGGTGACAAATAAATGCGCGGGTAGGTACACTTTTTGCTTAAGCGAGGGAGTCCTCATTGACACCCACTTCCTTGGGGGATTGAATGTGTAGCGTCAAATTGTTACTGACTAACACGTGGGTACACCCAGTAAACCCTATTTGTCACCCAAACATTGTTTTTCTTATGCCTATTTGGTAGGTCCCTCACTGTTGCAACTCTGACTAGCACCTGATCGGTTTTAATTACCTGTTTCATACATAAGTCCATCCACAAAATTATGTATCAAAAACGCATGTTTTTGATATACATAGACAACCAACAGTTGTCACTACAGATGTTTAACAGATCACCACTTTCTACGCGAAAAGCGCGAAATCGTGAAGAAAGCAAGAGTACACGCCGGCAGCTGACGAGCACGCGCTAACCTCCATCCGTCTTAATTGTTGCCGTCGTCAGAAAAAAAGTAAAATAAAAAAGTTAGATAAAAAAGGTACAATTTGGCAAGGAAGTTAAAAAGACAGGAAGAGGCGGCATGCGGCTACTTCCGTGGTTTACTGACGTTGGGTTAGCGTGGATGTTCTCTTTTACTAGCTGTCGAATAGAGATACGCATAATGGGGAGATTGTGAATAAAATCAAAATTAGTATACAAAACTTGATCCTAATTGTGTAGATATTATAAACAAGTATAGTTTTTAATTCGTGCAGCTCATGAATTTGGGTATCTTCAATAAATTAGTCAGTCAGTAGAGGCACTTTTTTATTAAGTAAAACAAACTCAGTGGTTGTGAGCTTCACCTACTTTAAAAAAATTAACCAGTAATGTAAACAATAATAGACACTTTAGCGAAACAATTTGTAAAAGTTTCACTCATTTCCTACTAAGCTTAGATGGTCTTATCCATGCTATGACAACCACACCATAGGCCATTTTGTAAACTTTTTTCTTAATTTGATCAACAATTGTTCAGATCATAATAACACACTCATAGGCTAAGATAAAAAACACTCTGTGGCTCGTGCTCAACCATTTTTTCCATAAACGAATGCCATTTGTTTTTTTATTCTTTTGTGTTTTGGCGCAATGTAGTGAAATTAATGGCGGCATGTGTTTAATGACGAGATCTTTGCGGCAGATGTATTAAAAAGTAAAATTGGAATCTGTAGGTTCAGAAATGTAAAAATTGAAAGTTGGGTTTTTATTTACGACTAGCTGTTGCCCGCGACTTCGTCCGCGTTGTTAGAAGATATAAGTTATGATTTATACCTGCCCTGTTTTTGCCACCATTTTCCATTGTAACTTCGCTCCTATTAGTCGTAGCGTGAAGGTGTATAGCCTAAAACCTTCTTCGATGAATGGTCTATTCAATACAATAATATATTTTCAATTTGAACCAGTAGTTCCCGAGATTAGCGCGTTCAAACAAACAAACAAACAAACAAACTCTTCAGCTTTGTATATTAGTATAGAAGATATATATTGTGGATATTTGGAAAATCATCCACTATAGGTCCAGTATATTTAGATTGCGAAAAAAAATCGTATAACTTTTTCGTTTTAGGTTTTCAAACAACTGTGTTACTAAATTGGTTTTAGGTTTTAGTGTAGGTACTAAAAATATGAGTTTTTTGTTACTTGTGAATAAATGGAAATAAATAAATGTTAAGTTACAATATTGCAGGATCATGACACGCAACTGCCTAAGTATTTAATTAGTTATTAGTATTAATAGTCGGCTGGCAGGAGCTGGATGCGAGAAGCCGAAAATCGATCTCAGTGGCGTGCACTTGGAGAGGCCTATGTCCAGCAGTGGACTGCGATAGGCTGATGATGATGATGATGATGATTAATAGTCTCGTGCCTTCGCCACTGTAAGGAATAAAGTTAGGACAAGAGGCGCGTGTTTACTTCGTATAGAGCACTGCATCTAATCTACAAGTACACTATTCATGGAGAAGGTGACCACAGAAGATGTACACCTAATTGCTATGACATTAATAACTATATTTGTTTGACACATTTTTGACAATGTCGAAAAAGAATCAACGTTTTTACATACAATAATGCCTTCTTTCGAATGTTCTCGTGAAAAGTAGCAACTTATAAGAATAAAAACGTAGTAATGTATTATTTACATAATACTTAAAGATAAATAAAGTGCTCTGGCGAACATTTTACGGCAACATCACAATTTATAATTACTTTATTATTACAAAACGTTAATTTAATAAATGTAAGTAATTTTAAATGACATTTATTTAATAATGTTGCAAGTATAATTAAAATATCGTTAAGGTATAGTTCCGTTCAGTCTGTGGGCAAAACAGCAATTATTAATATTATGGCACTCATATTTTCATAAAGTTAGTTGTTATGTAGACATCAATGTTTGAAAACTTGTAATTTAGGTAATAATATGGCTTTTTATCTTAAATGATAATCATTTTATGACATTATTAAATTAAAATGTTAATTTCGTACCGCTAATTGCTAATGTTTTAATAAACTGAAGTAACATTGTTTTATATCTGTAGTAACTGTTCAATATGGTATTAAGTAATATGGTCAATACCACAGCCTGCTAACCTTAAAACGACTGATTACTAAATTATTACCGATTTACTACAAAAAAAGAAAAAAAAAGTCCGTATTGCAAACATAAAACAAAAACCTATATTTGGCGCCAATAAACGAAATATTTGATTCCAAATTCAAATTCGTTTGCCAACGCTTCAAAAAATGATAAACGATGGTCAAGAATGCATTAAACTAAAATCAAAACGAGCAATACGCACTGAAGTGTACATTACCGCTCAAAATAAACAAATACTAATAAAAAAATAAGCATTACAGCAACAGCGGAAGTTTGGCACATGCCGCGTTTAAAAAAACATCAGCATTGCCATCCAAAAAAACCTATAGTTTTATTTAAACTTTTTTTGTAAACCGCGCGCTTTTTAGCAAGTATTTTTTATCTGTAGGCACAAAGGTTTTTATAGTGACCAGATGTTGTATGCAGATGACAATTTTTTATTTCTTAGTGCGATTTTTAGTGGTTTGTCGGTAGATCGGACTTTTTTGAAGGCAGATGGTTTGCATATTTATATTTTTTGTTTAATAGGCTATATGAGTGAAAAAACCGCGCGTGCGTTATCAGCTGCTCCGTTGAATTTGCATAGGTTATGAATGGACGAGATGAATGGCCTGCGATCGCTCGGACTGAGTTATAATATTTAATATTGTAAGTATTGAAATACAAATAAAATAAAATTATCTATCTTTTAATTTATGAGGCCTGCAAATGCAAATTTATGCACACGCAAAATTGTAAGGTAGAGTTCCGAAGCGATGAGTTTCTCAGTGCTTTATTCAACTTTTAATTAAATACTAAATTATTAATAATAAATATTACATGCCATATAAATAGTACTTGAACATAGCGCCTATAGACCGATACTTGGGCAATATGGTATAACTTGCGTTTATGGTTTCGTATGAGTATTTTAACAGGCGCAAATGTTTCAACATTTACCTAAGTAGGTCGTTTTACGCCAAGAATAGATGAAATACAAGATATCTCTTAATAAAGTAATGAATATTTACACAAAGTAAGAATTGATGCGTTAAAATTTTATAATGTTGCAAGAAAAAAATACATAATTAAATAGGAACTAGACAAGTGAAAAATTAAACCAACCTCGTAAAGTAAATTAAAAAAGAAACGCTAGGGCTAAGAACTGCATGTATTCAGCCAATTGCTTAATTGTTTAATAACTTCATAATCAAAAATACAAAAGAAAAAAAAACACGAAAACATTTGACGATCAACTAAGTTGTTACTTGTAAGCGTCGCTTATTTATCATAATCACGCAATTATCTTATGAAATCGTTGCACGCTGCTCATCCAGGTTTTTGTTTCAAAATGGCAACCGAGACGAATTTCGCGGAAATTAGACACTAAGGGATCATGCGAGATACTTTTATAATAAAATAAAATATAATTGCTATTCAAAAACAAATAAGTCGTGTGCCCGCCTGCGGCATGGTCGACAATCAAAAGATTCTTGATTTGAATAAATCAATCCCTTATAGAAATGCATCGATATACAGGCGATGTCAGATTGTGAGGTGATGCTTGAATTGTAAGGTGGGGGATTGAATGATGACTAAACCTCCTTTGCTGCATTTAGACTGGTCTGTTAGTCTAGTGGTTTCAAGCCCTGACTGCTAAATTGGAGGTCGTGGGCTCGTTACCCACCAAGAGCAAATTTTTGTGATGAGCAAGGTCATTTGCTTTTTATCTGGGTGTAATTTATCTATAATATTATGTGTTTATCAGTTCTCTCAAGTGAATACTACTACATATATTTTTTCTTTATCTATTAAACTACTCGACTTATTACCAGTGAAGTGCTAAGTTAAATGAAACTTTAAATGCACTAAAAAGTATCGTTATCAAAAAACATTAAAGGAAGAATCAATGACGCAATTCATTCTGTAAGGTAAAGTATTTTAAATAAACATAACGATTATACTCACAAAAATACGTGGCTTGTAATCATCATAAATTAAAAAAAAATCTTTTCGGTTTCCTAAACCTCTTTACGTACTTGTTTAGACCACATTTAGTTCTCAATACTAAATACTTTATTGCTTCCCTACTACTTATACATGTTAACAGATATATGTTATAATTAAGAAGAGTACGGACCCTGTCGGGCAAGGTTCAGGGGAGAGGATGCACGCCTGTCTCAATATAATTCACACCACAAGAAGTCTAGCTACACCCTGTATCCGTGCACTTTTTCCTAACGTTTAGAGGTCGCTTTTTGAAAGGTTTTTTCTCCATTTCGATGCCAATTATGCACATTTTTGCCGTTGCGGCCCGTTTGGCGGGCGAGCGATCTTCCTCTTAACATCTCATACTTGGATCGACGGATTCCATCAAATAAAAATCGGGTAGGACCCTTTTTGTTAAGGTTTTTGTCCGTATATTGATGAGTCTTCCAGATTTTGAAGGAATTCCTAAGGGGACGTCGAGGGCAGACGCTATTGTGTCCCATAACCTGATCTTTGTAGGCCCTGGGACATACGTACATGTATATTAGTTATAAATAGTGTAAATTGATTGTGAGGGCTGAGTCACAACTTGGAATTTTCAGCTCTAAGTATCCAGTATGCTAAGAATGTGTGTTCATGAATAGCGTACTTCAGTTTGCAGTTTCAATTGGTATACGATTATAACCAAGACGATGAATATTTCATATCCTAATTTTGGAGTTTACCCAATCTTAAACTAATATGCTTGCAGGTGTGGAAGAGAGATGCCGTTCTATACGTTGTATAGCGCTGTCACTTTTCCACAACCATAGTAATATTTCTTAAAGATCTTCAAGATCTTCAGATCAGAAAAACTTAGTAACAACGTGAGACTATCAACCTAAACACAAGTACTAAAAGGTTGTCCTTTATTTGAAGAATGTGTGTAAAGCAATTAAATATATCCTTAAATGTATTTCTTTTTTAAAAATTTGTGTATAGGAAGCAAACTCTTAATAAAGCATTTTTTAAACCTTTTTAAGTAAATATATATATATGTCTGTGAATAATATGTCTGTGAAATAGATAGATTATATTATCTTTCAATAACCACAACGTTGAACGTACTGACTTGGGCTAACATAATTTCTATTCTTGAGGACTTGGCCTTTCTGTTTTTTTTTATAGCTGTTAATGCAGCGATATAGCTAATAAATAAAGTATCTAGTACCTACTAATAACTTGAGATTTAAAAAAGGTAAACAGTTTGACCTCACATGATTCAGAGTTCATGAGTCACAAACGATACATGCTTTTGGTATTTTTGAAGGACTCATAGCATATTAAACCTTTGTGTAATAAACTTTTGGTTTCGGGACTTTACTGACTCAGGTATTTACGTATATAATAGTTACTAGTTGGTATTTAGCTACGTTTTTATGGTTAAATGACCCTTATGCGAATTAAATTGAAAAGTCGTGTCAACTAACCTGCTAACACACTTAAAAACTTAACATTTCATCTGTTAAAAAGCACTTTAACCTAATTTACAGCCAATAAATTCTACTGCAAATAATTTCCTATTTTGCATAGAGCAGCGGTGTTGCAAGTACAAAAAAAAAACACAATACGAAAACTACCACTTAAACAGAGCAAGGAAAAAAACTTTTAACAGTTTCGCAGACTTGCACGCTTTAATCCCATGTGACAATGCTAGTCCACCTGTCAAAACAAGACTGCTGTACAGGTGAAGGCACACCTGACTAGGGGGCGAGGGGGGTTGAAGGGGAAGGGGGGTCAAGAACCAGGTGACCAACAGTATATTGAAATAACCCATTAATGGAGCCTGCATACGATGATCTATCATTACAAGACCTATATTTGAAATACGCTTAGTTTTCTATAGCTTTTGTGGAAAGTAGGGCATTTGTAAGTGTATTTAGGTCGAGTTGTCTGTTTGTCCATCTGTTTTTTATATAGTTTTTGTTCGTTGATATCGTTGTTAAGACTTATATGGTGTGCGGTGAATTTAAAGTTAGTATCTTCGGAATCATTATTGAAATTGTTATACAGTAGCTCGAGACGACACTTACTGCTGTATTTTTTAATATTAAATGTTTTCTTGGTGCAATGAGTAAATGATTTATCGTCAACGTGTAGAGAACAGCTAGCAAAAAGCGACGATTTTAGATACTTTCGCGACTTTCATCTGAAGCGACTGTTCTATCCAAATTGGGATAGTAATTATATTTTTGATAGGGACGCCTAAGACGCCACTTGGGATGACTAAGTTATTAAAAGAAAAATGGCCAATGTAACAAAGTGCGAATTAATCACAAATTGCTCGAATATTTCCCTCGAAATTCGAAATTATATTATTTCTACTACTTAATGCTATTACAAATACTGTACGGTATCTGTTAACATGGTTCAAAAAGTTTTCATTAAACTAGGTAACTCACTTTAATTAATTTTGTTTATGTTTATAAATAGAAAAGTAACCCACATTAATTAATCCTGTTTATGTTTATAAATACACAAATCACAAAAAAATATTGACCAACACTGTCCAACAAAAATTCATAACTTCACGTGATGTTATAAAATAACTTATATTTATTATAGCTTATACTTATAATTACTCCTATTATAGTTAAAACAGCCCAGAATCCCTCCCACCCTGCACATAGCACCACCTCAGCTGTGCGAAAGAGATGCCGCTCTACGCTCTATATCACTCTATCCCGCTTCCTGACTTCAATAAACTAGTTATGGTACAATGTCAATGCTTTTGGCGGTATTGTAAGTCACCTGTTACTGGTTAGTGCACCGATATGGTTGGGCAGCTGAATACACGCACTTTATACATATTTTAGGTGTAATTGTTTCGAGAATGTTCTAAAGACGTTCGAGATAAGCTTTTGAAGCTACACGAAGAGTTTTTTTCATATATTTTTGTTGGAAATTGCTTGAATTTGAAGCTAGGATAGGATATTTTTGGGTGGATTTGGATGTTAAAGATACAGAACTGATCGGAAGATTTCTTAAATTGAGTTAAAATCTTAGATCATTTCTAGCTTTTTTGCTTCAGATTTTGCATTTTGAGTGAGTCTATGTATCTGCCTGTTTGTGACGTTTTCACCGTAAACCTCTTAACCGATTTAAAATTATTTTTATTAGGTATAGGATACGCTTTGACGCCGAGAAATGTCGTAAGCAGCTTTTTGTCGCCATAACCGACGTCCATGCAGGCGGAACCACAAACAAAAGCTAGTCGTAAAATTAAATTAATGTTTACTAAAGATTAGTAAGGTTTCATAGCACATTTTAAAATATAAAAAATACATAGTATTTTATGAACCTTCTAAATTACAAAAAGCCTTTATTAATAAGGGCATAATGGTAATGTGAACTTATATCTATTTAGGTAAATGCTACCTAATATAATAATAACTTTTTTAAGGATCCTTACTGCAAGGGTGAAAACGGATCCCTATAGCCGATGCTTCGCTGTCAGTCCGTCCGTCTTACACCCGACTGTATCTCGTAAACCGTAATAGTTGGATAGTAGTGATTCCAACAGAATATGTTTTTCCGTTGCCACTATATAATATAATATATATAATAACACATAAATCGAATAAAAACCAAATTTAAGCAACATTTAAGTAAAAATATATTGTTTTGGCGATCAATATTATATTAATAGTACTGAATCCTTATTGCCACGTTTACGATTCGTACTTGACCGGATTTTTATTAACCCTTAATCCGCTTACGAGTCATGTTTGATTTGCAACGGTCATACAGACCGATCACAACCGTTTGCAAAAAGTATTGTGTGTTTTTAATATTGACTTTTTGTTTTAAGTTTTAACCCTTTTCAATGAGGAGTATTAATGTAATCTCTAACTAAACAAACCTTTATTTTGTAGTACTAGATAGATAAACAAATTAAAATATTTCTGAATTCATAGATATTCGTAATTTTTACTCGGACACAGAACATAATATTAAGGCTCTATTGGACCACAGTAGCAGGGCCTACTACCTACCGCTACGTCTGAAAGTATATTTTGGTAGTAGTGGAAACGGGACACCGCTATACAAAGTGTAGAGCGCCATCTCTTTTCAAAAACTGCAGTATGTAAAGATATAGGATCGAAAAGGAGATAGGATCTCTGATGAACTTCGCACTACATACAAGTATCTTCAAGCATGTAAGCGTGACTATTATTTCTTAATGCGACAATTATATTTTATAGTGTAACGTTCAAAAAATGTTAATTTAAGCGACCTATATAAAATTCTACCTAAGCATATTTTTTATTTTATTAGGTTGCAAGCAGAGCCTTTTGAGTCATGAAACCCAAGTACCTACGTCCGGTATAGGCTGGGCACTCAACCTTACTACCATCTCTGTTGACTGGCCACTCATAAGAAAAGTGAGATATTGTCTATTGCCAGTGATTATAACTTCTAGATCCATTTTAGCCGTAGAAAAAATACTAACCATAAGTTTCCGAAAGTGATTAGAAAACCTGTTTCAATCCTGAACACATCGCTCTTAATACTAACCTGACACAACTAGTTTCGGAGCCCTGACTATAATGGGCCAATTGAGTCTAGAGAGCTTTTAGATTAGTATAATGCGTTACATCCCTTTTACCAACACCAGTTATAATTTATAGTCGTTTGCCATATCTCAACACGCTACATCGTAAAATAGAATAAACTTACACCAAGGAGGTTCGAAATGGCCCTAATTTATGTAAAAGTCTCGCTAAAAGATCTTCATCATCTTCGTTTTCGAGTAACTTACACCTGCATTTATTACCTATTTTAAAAGAATAAAAATATGGAAACAACCAACTATACATATCTCGTTTCTTCTTTTTTAATAACTGATAGCTTGTCCGCATTTAATAATACGTACGAAAGGTGTTCGCGCAATTATTAATTGGATTTTTTAAATGATTCAATTCAAGGATAGCGAATTCTTAAAAAAAATAAACCCTTTATTACATCACATGTTGAGGAGCTTGAGTGACTGCCTACAATAGACTCGTGCCGTTTTTTTCTATGCGGAAGACGATAGGCGAAAGCAAACATTGTACAGCCACAAAAGAATGGCACACTCCACACTCAAGATCGAGTTTCTTGGAAAAAAATCGAGAAAAAAAGATAGCACATGCCGAAATCTGATTACACCACCATATTTGATCAAAGGGTTGCCGTTTTGCCAAACATTGGTGATCACAAAAACTATCGGAACGCTACGTAGGTACCTTTTTGCACCCGCTTGTTTTTTGTGGAAAAAAATGCAAAATTGATTTCGGCAGATGTCCACAAATAGAAAGGGTTTGATATGTGTTTTTTTTTATAAAAAATAGCAGACCCATCGGCTGTAGACAATGGATCTGGTCCGTTATGGATCGACTGTCAAATTTCGCCATTATTATAACTAAAGAGTTATTTTGTGAGATCATTAGTTTGATGTGTTAAACAGCTATTTTGTCCAAAGTAATTGCTTTTTTGCTTAAACGGAAGAGGATGTACGGTTTTTTCTTCGTTTAGCAATCATTTAGCGAGCCATCAAATTATTATGTTCCAGTTATTATAAATAAGGTTTTACTCCGCATTTTTAATACTTTGTTAAAATGTGTTTTGTCTTAAATTCTTGTTAATTAAGCAAATGTATGCAGGTGTTGAGTAATTGTAGTGGAAGCGTATCAGCCTTTATGTCACTGTTCATTTAATATCATATTGATGGAATGTCGTTATAATTGACCAAGTCTCACGCATTTTATTGTAAAACTAGCATTTTTCAGAAATATGAATTCTCCTTATTTTGTCGTAAAATGTATCTGCTGTAGGTAATCTTTGGGAAGCTATTAAATATTATATTAAATTCGAGAGATGATGGCTTGTGTAAAAGTGTGGTCCTCAATAAATAATGAGTTATCAGTTGAATCACTTTGTGTATGACATGGCGCAGAGTTTGTTAGTAATAAATAAGTATCATATTTACCCCCTAGAACCGTCTAGGCAGGGACAAATTTAATCAAGAAAAATATACATAGGTACTGTTATAATTATATACGTAACAGTTTCTTGCTAATAAGAAATACACGAAAATTTTTCTGATCATTTGCATAAGGGAAGACTAGTCTTGTTATTTCTTTTATATCTTAAATTGTTTTTTGGCTTCTAAACTATGCCTATATTTTAGTGCATAAAGATAGAGTGCTTTACAAGAAATTGCAATTTTTTTATTCTTTTACCTACATAATATGGCAAAACGACTTCAAATTATTATTATACTATGTCCTAAAAAATTCGTCATATAACGTCTATGTCTGATGGTTTTTGCAGACTAATCCATAATCGCTTGCCGCCATGCTTCATTAGGATTCAATCTAGGTAAGACTAATGTTTTTTTAGCTTTCTACCTATACCTATATTACGTCATTTTACCTAATACTAGATTTTGAACACGTCTGCCTGTCTGCTTGATCTATGGTTATTGATTGATTCTGGAAGCTGTTTTTGTATAATTATGCAACGTTTTGTAGAGTCATTGCACTATTTTATTTAGACTTTCCAACGGTAAGCTTTAGGTATGTCCTTTAATTAATAAGACCCGTAGAATAACAATTCTTTAAATTCTTGGGAAATAAATGACCAATAATGATATAACAATAGGAATAAATTTGAGTATTTTGTTACGTCATTGTTTAAATATGTGAAGTTTGTGACGTATTAGGCGGCAATCTAGTTATTAATATAATAGCTACTAATGAAATTTTAAACAAAAAAGCGCGGGTACATAACACTTTCCAAAGCCAATAAAGAAAACAAAAATTAACATACTCTTCCAAATTCAAATAATTCTAAAGAGCCATCGATTCGAATTAACCGATTAATTCGTATACTTAATCGATTTTGCACATCGTTCGGCCGGACTTGTTGGTCTAAGCTCGTCTAAATAAGGCTAAGGCAAAGATTCTTCGCATACAGCCAGTGCGTTTTTGAACGCACGACACGGCGACGTCAGGACTCCTTGCTACATACCTTTATTTTGAGACAGACCCGCTTAAAATACAATAGGGATTTGAAATGTATATTGAAGATTTTATTCAGTTTCTATGTGGTCGTGGTTTATTAAGTTTTTTTGCTTGTTTTTATTTTGAGAAGAGTCTTTCGAGTGTGAAATTTAAATTAAAAATAGTTTTGAAACTCGTTCATTTTTAATAGGAGACAATTCACATTTATTCAAAATTATTGAATAATCGTTAATCTTAATTTGTAAAGTTCCTTTTCATCGTAAAGCACATTGTATTCCACTAAAATTCCTAATTACTACAAATCCCTTGGAAGCGAGATGTTTTTCTGGAACGCAAAAATACCGAAACGTTTATTCCGGAGCCGAGGGCTTTCCCTTTCATCTCCATACAAGGTAACCCTCAAGATAGAATTTACGTCGCGTGCCATAGTAAAGAATTACCAGTCACCTTGACCCCTGCTCCTTACCACAAAGAATGTCTATGTTCCTTATTTTTTTCGCCTTAAGGTTAAAAATCGTTGCGTGTTTGTTTGGTGGATGTCTTGGTTTTCTGGTCGGTATCGCCGATCGAACGTACGATGGTTTTGATCAGTTTTTGTATTTCGAAGGCTGTTTTCTTCTTAAATTTGATATTAAGACTGTTTGCTTTGAACTCCAGCGTTTATGCATCTTATTCTCAAAGTTTGCTCAAACTATTATCGTAAGGTGTTATTTAACAGCTGTTTCAAAATGGGTAACACCTTTTTTACTAAAAGGACTACGAATTACATTAAGATAAAACAATCGGTTATTTGAATGATAAAAGGAATTCGTTTAAAATTGTTTTTAGCTTCTTGGCTTACAAGTGTACTGAGCTTGTAATACAATTAAAAATAATTCTCAAACAGATTTTAAGAATATAAGATAAAGTTCTAAAAGGGCATTTGTGAATTTAAAGATTGTTTTTTTTTGCTGAGCTCTAGTGTGCTTTCCCCATGACAACTTAAAAGAAAAGATATGTTATATCAAGTAGACCTTTTGTTAAACCTAAATATAAGAACATTACCGAAATTACAAACACGATAAAATAAGTTCAGAGGAATTTAAATACTATGAAGAATCGGCCAAGTGCGAGTGTGACTTCCGACGCATAGGGCTAGGCTAAAGATAAAAACATCGGTTGGATGGCAAATAAATTAATGGGTACCCAAGTTTATTTGTCACTCAACAATAAATTTATGACCGTAACAACTTGTATTAGCTTCAGTAAAAATTGCAAGATTCTAGTTATCACGGTTCATGAGATACAGCCTAGTGACGGACGCACGGACATCAGAGCCTTAATAAAGGAGTCCATTTTTGCCATTTGGATACTGAACCCCAATAACGAAATAAGTATAAGCATTGAAATGTGTAGGTATGTGAGTTTTTCAACTGTTACAAAAATAACAACATAAATAAAGTGTTGTAAAATGTGGTCGACAATTATTTATTAGGTTATAATTATTGTCACATTGTATTTTAGTTTAACTACAGTAGCTGTAGTGTATTGCTTCATTTAACAAAGTTATATCGAGTTTAGCATTGACTTGTCTTGATTTAAATTCGCGTTTCCTAGTATAGTCGCGGCCATATTGGTTTTTGTTTATTTCTTTTTTTTTTAATCTGTGATGGATTGAATAACTTACAATAACTTGCATATATTTTTATGGTAATTTTGATATCTTATAAGAGGTACAAGGGCCCTTGAAAGTTGATAATTTTTAACCCCTGACGCGCAAAGAAGAGTGTTATAAGTTTGACGAGTCTGTCTGTCCGTTTGTGGGATCATAGCTCCTGGACGGATTGAGCGATTTTAATTCAGTTTTATGTACATGTGGGAAAGATTAGTCATCATTAATATAAAATCATTTCAGTTCCTTCATATAATTTATCACTCTTACAATTTTCAGTCAAATATTAAAACAATATTGCCTTGTAAATAATTAAAAGCGTTTTATATGTAAAGTAATGATAAGTAAACCGTTTTGTTCCTTATCTAACACGTTGTGTGTAGAGTTGAATAGCCGACAATCAAGTAGGAACGGGTAAATAAATCGAAAAGAAAAAACTATTTAAAATCGGTTCATTGACTTGTTACAATGCATTGTTAACACTTGTTTGCGACGTTTTGTTATTCTGATAAAGGCTAAATTATATTAAAGGGTAACGAAGTTAATTTAATTACAAGTTTAACCAGTTTTAATTTGAAATCTTTTTAAATAAAATGGAGTTATTTGAAATGAAGATTGATTTTGGCTGTAATTTTGTATTATTTTGAATGATATTGTAATCTTGTTTGTGAGTTTATTACGTTGTAGGAAGTAATCACTTGAAAGAATGTATCGATTTTGATGTTTTTGTATCAATAGAAAGCTTTGTATTTTGTGGAAAGGGTAAATATTGATTCGATATACAGAAATGTACGTTTAAATTGTAATATTGTAAAAAAAATCGTAAATACAAAAAAAATGTGGCGAAAAAAAACCAGATAGGACTCGAACCTGCATCTAGCTTAAAGCGCTAGTCGCTTTACCAACTAACACACCTAAGTCACTGACCGAGAGTTAAAATGTATTCAATTTGTTAATTATTAGTGAACTCATGATAACCCCACTTTTCCCCAGGTACTTAGATTGTTACACAGGTTTAAAATACTAATACTCTAACATTATCCAGGGGCTTACATTTGCATTAGAACCTGATTTTTATAGTTTTTTGGGATTATATAACCGGATTCCTTAGCTTGAGTATCAATATTCATACTATTTACTATTTAGTTGTTTCAATTATAGATCGTACTTAGAAGATAGATAACATTTGACAGAGTCAATGCTTGCAGAGCACTGAAAATAAAAAACTTGGAAAATATCATTTTTTTAATTAATTCAATCAATTTAGGGACTTATTACCATAATCTTTAAATATAAGTCTTGCAGTTACTAAAGAGAGATGGCACTCTACGTCGTGTAGTACGCCGATTCGCTCACACACATGCAACAGTGTCACTTAAGAAGTGGTGGAAGGCCATCCAAAGTTTTAACGAATGTCCAATGCTTTTTATCTCCATAATAAAACATTAAGTACTGTTTTCAGACGATTGCACACTGTTATAATTACTTTAATAACAGTTTAACAGACTTTAAGAGAATAAAAACCGATAAATTATCGATTAACATACTAAAATAATTAATAAATAAAGAAAATCAAGATTAAAACCGAATTAAATTAAACATCTTGATCTCGCGTTTTAAAACCCAGTTTCATAAAACCGATTGATTTTATGTGTGACTGCAAAGGTTTTAATTAAATTAAAAAGAAAGAAAGTTCATTGTAGATTAATTTAATTTAAAAACAATAATTAATTAATAGTTCAAAAATATCTAAATCCCACATTTTTTGTGTTAATCGTTTATATTTGTAAATTGCACTGTCATCGGGTTTGGAGCTAACCTGAAAATTTCAGCATGCTAGCTTATCGGCAAGTGCCTCAAAATTGAGTTGCAAGAATCCAGCCGGAATGACAAACAAACAAACAAGAAAAGTGAGTGTATAAAATCGTGGGAATAGAATATTAAATGTTTTTTTTTTCAGCGAATCGCCGCTGTCAGCGACATTACTTTAAAATAAGGTTATGGATACATTGGGCTGTACTCGACGACGCCTGTTAAACGCGCGCAAATGTCATGGCCGCCTGTATCACCCTGTTATGAATATTACGATTAAACGTTTATTCATTAACGTTCATTATTTTTTAATTGTGTGGTTCTAATGTTTTCTTAAAGAAGTCAATTGTTCTGTGTGTACATGTGATATCTGTGTAAGTTTCATCAAATCTGTTACGTTCGTTTTGCAGCAATGACATGTTTATAACATACATCATTATTAGTGTTACAGCAATCATTTTTTTATTCATTTTCCCTCTAAATAGAAAGAGTCCTTCACCCAGAAGTGGGACAGTAAATGGTTGTTATTATTAATATTATATTTCTATTTTTGAATAAATCAATCATAACCGACTTAAAAGCAAAAATAGAAACATCATTGTTTTCTATCGGGTGCAATGGGACTGCCATGTATCTTTGTACAAAAGTCCCTAAATAAATAAAGAGAAAAAATATCATTCTTTTAGTTCTACTCTACCACACATACTTAATTAGTTGTTACAAAAAATATTTCAAGAAGTTTAGCTATTTTACTCGCAGTGTGAATTCCAAGAGTTCTCATTATTAAGTCGATTAGGTATGCAAATGCCTCCCACTAATACCAAGGCATCATAAGACACAACATTCAAACATTAATTTGTACAGGTGATCTAGTATCTAGTTTAAGTAGTAACAAATTTACTGAACAGCCAATCAAGCGAATATGAACCGTAGAGAATTGAAATAAGGGTTATGGGATGTGTAAAGTAATGTGTGAGTTGCAGGTAGTTCTGCAATTATAGTAGAACATATGCTTGTAAGCACGTGCCACTGGCTGGAACAGGAGCGGACGTCAAGTATTGTTCTTATTTTAAATTCTGATCTTTTTTGTTTTTTTTGGCTGTGCGTCAGTCAGGTCTATTTGGCGATACGTCTTTTTGTAAATTGGAGTTTATTCTGTTTCTTTTTAATAAAAAAATATTAAGTGCAGTTTTATTTAATTTGAATTGTGAATAATTAAAAAAAAGTCGGTAAAGCTCAAAGCAAGCTAAATCTAAAAAAGAGTGCAGAAAAGACAGCTTGGTTAAATAACACAAAATTTCACGTTTTATATACTTTTAATAAGAACTAACCGAATCATTCTTTTATTTCAGTACTAGCTGTTGCTCGCGACTTCGTCCCCGTGGGTAGAAGATATAAGTTATGATTTATAAATGCCCCGCTTTTTTCACATTTTCCATTGTATCTTCGCTCCTATTAGTCGCAGCGTGATGGTTTATAGCCTAAAGCCTTCCTCGATGAATGGTCTATTCAACACAAAAATATTTTTTCAATTTGGTCCAGTGGTTCCTGAGATTAGCGCGTTCAAACAAACAAACAAACAAACTCTTCAGCTTTATATATTAGTATAGATTAGTGTTTTATAATTACCCGATTCCAGTCTCAAGCGTTAATTAAGCTATAATCTTTGTGACAGCTTGTTTTGCAAAATGTAGTACTATGTAGTATTCAGATACATCCATACAGAATCGCAATTATGGCAACACATTTTCCTCTTGACATCTGTAGTTTTCATATAAGTCATAATTTACTAATAGTACAATTAAGTTCTACTTCGATGAAAAATAATGCGAGAAATAATGAAATTTCTAATTTGAATTAAATTTTACTGCCAGGAAACCTATTTACAATTTTAATTGAAAATAATAAATGCTTTTGCTGTTGGAATTATTTGAAAACATATACGATTCAGAATAATTAAGTGAATTTCAGACACACAAAAACATATTAAACTAAAACTTATTTATTTAATATTTTTATTCCACAAACTATTGAGTTGACAGGTGATTTTTTTATCCAACGTCTCCATATAATTTTGTTCTAGTACATCCCTTATTTTTTTAAATCAGTCTACAAGTGCAAAGTATTGCCACCTGTGCCTAATACACCTGTTATTCTGTTTTTAATTTCTAATCTTTAAAACATACGTAATCGGTACTAATCGTTCGCCATTAGTTGTAAGGGAATCTATAGTTTTTTTATTTACGCACCTTGCTACGTCTATGGAAATGTGATGACTGTTACATTACCAACATAAGAATATTACGTAATATGTATAATGTTGGCAGTATGTGCCTGTCCATAGATAGAATACGCCGTGGAATGTTGTTCTATTGCAAATATTATAAAATCTTTATAATTGTTTTGTATAATATTAAAAAATATGTATATTCTTGTAAATTACATTCTTTTGAATACTATAGAAATATTTACTATTATAGGTGTTATTTGAAATTGTTAGCTTTAGAGAAAATAAAACATTATTTTATATGTCTTAAGGAGAGCTTATTGTATATTATTATGTAAATAAATAATCATATAAACAGTATTAGATACAATCTAAACATTTTTACATGATTATATAAATACAATTAGAGGTATATTTAGGTTTTTATGTAGTCATGTGAAGTCGAGTGTTTCTGTTTATAAATAATAAATAGTGCGTTACTTCAAACTGACCCCTCGTTTGCAAGGTAAATAAACTGTCGTATTTACCACCTATTATAATATACACCTCCATATATATTTATAAGTAAATATTAAAGTGTCATAACAATGATTTCTGGCCTAATAGCAATAGCCATTATGACACAAGAAAATGTTATCGTTTTTCCTAATACGCGACGTGGTTACGTCACAACTCTTAACAGCTATGTGATCCTGGTACTTCGGAGTTTAGTTAATACACCTTAATCCGAGTTTAAAATGGGTTTACGTAGCTAAACTCCATTTGTTTAGGTACTTAAAAAAGGTTAAATAATCTTGGTGAGCTTTTGCCCAAAAACTTCGTTAAAAAAAGCCGTCAAAAACTAAATGTTAAACAAAAAAAAAAGAGATTAATCGAATATAGATATTACTAATAGTCTGTCAATATTTTCGGTAGATTAAATAGATTTTTTTTTCAAGAATGGCAAGGAAATGTTTTCACCCATTTTAAATTTGGTATATTTAAAAGGTCAATTGCATTTAATGGACTCTACACAATATAATAAAGATTAATAATATATTTAATGATTGTATTAAATTTTCTTGAAGTTTTGTTCCCCTTGATGGGGAAATAGCGTGATTATAATATTATGGATAATTTTATAAAAGGTTAAATAAATATTAATTACCGTATTTTAAAAAAAGGCGTGTTTGAACCAGTTGCAAATATATTTGTAAAAATGAATTTTGTTTTTAGGATTCCGCACCTAAAGGGTTAAGTCGGAGTTCCATGTTCTGAGGCATCTCTATCTGTAAGTTCGTCTGGCACCCGACAGTATCTCATGAACCGTGATAGTTAGATTTTCTAACAATAAAATGGAGGTTAAGTACCGTTTACGTTATGACTTTGAATTCGTCGTTAACGTCATGAATTTGACGGTTACTTCTCGATTTCTCGTACGAAACCCTTACTATCGTGAGTTCGACTCGCTCCTGACCGGTTAGAAACTTTAAAACTTGATGGCTTATTATTTTTATTGTACATTCTTACGTAAAAACATAAGTAGTTTTAATATATTAAAGACGCTCGGTCAATGCTTTTAAATATTTGTTAAATATTTTATTTTTTCTTGTTCAGCCATTACTGTCCAACCGTAGGGCGAGGCCTTGCATACTTCCACACTGTACAGTCTATGGATTTTTTAAATGTACCCATGTATAATTCAACCTTACCAACAAACCTTGTATGCACATTATTAATCTAAAAAAAGGTAGAATAAGTATATACCATGAAGCCAAGCACATAAATTAAAAAAAAATAATTGACAGCTTTTTAAAATTGGAAACATAATGTAAATACATTAGTTTGGTATTTGCAGCTTGTTTGATTCTAGTCAGTGTTACACACATACCTAGGAAGTCTAGATCCGATCTAGATTAACAGCTAGGCATTATTCTTTCCTTGGTATTCTATTTTCTTTATCCTGTATTTAGTGTTGATAGGAATCTTCTCATTAAATTATTTCGTGTCGTAATATTTTATAATGTAAATATTTGTGTAAGCTTTTTGTTCTTTGACCAACATAGGGACGTACCTATGTACGCTGGTATTTTGTTTGTATACTCCTATATAAATATGTCACATAATCCTTTTAATCCTTGAAGAATATTTTGTATTTAAAATATTAATAATTCATATGATCTATGCGTCTAAGCTTTCAAAGTAATGTCACTTGAACTAACTCTTGTTATTATTAATTTTAATTTTCTTTATCATGTGTTTTTATTTTTGACCTTTACATTTTATAATACCTTTTTAACCCAAAAGTTTGAGAAGTATAAAGTTTACCTTTTATCTAACACGATCAAATGTTCGCATTCAATAAATCATTTATAACGGACACGCACGTTCCTTTTAATTTTTCGCGTTACCCATAGACAAGATGTTTATCTTTTTTTTCGGGATTCGTTTAAAAACGCCATGATTAACGATTCACGCAGCAGATGATGTTTTTTGTAAATAAAAAATGATTTTACGAACGAAACGTGACAACAGATTAAGTTTTGATATTGCGATTATACTTTTAGGATATTTTACATCTGAAACGTATTTAAACAATTTTTAATGTTAGTATAGTATATTTCGTGTCCATCTGACTTTATTTAGTCATACTGCACCGTAAACGCGCGTCAGCTCATGATTAAGGACTCCGGTTGGGTCCGAAACTAGTCGGGCAATCCCGATAAATACCCGTGAGTAAACCCTAAGTAAAATACATGTACAGATCATTAAGACTGACGCTTTATTTAAAACAAAGATTCAGCTGTATCCGGTGAGACGGGAAGCTGACCCCAACTGTAATTATAAGGTTAGACACCACTTTCTTAATAAGCACTAATTAAACAACGGGTAATAAAAAGCCAGACATATTGTTTAGGGTCCACAACCTTGTGAATAAGAGTCTGTGAACTTAGACATGTTTTTGCATATTGCAACATAGATATGTAACGTTATATGCTAGAAGCTAGAGGAAGCGACTGGCTTATTAGAATACAAGATGCATTTCTCACGCGTTTCTAACACACGTGATACTTGTAGCAAAAACAGCTATGGTACAAGGAAACGTTTATGATTACGAAACGGCTTTAGGGTTGCGCGCGAGTTGACGGAAATCTTGGCGGGAATATAAAAATAGAATGCTCTCGACGGTATCTTGGAATGAGGTTATAGATTTGTTGTCTATGAGATCTGATTTCAAAATGTTTTTCTGAATTTGTATGTATTCTTGTGGCTGTTTTTTTTCGTTTCTCTTTTGTGGTAAACTATGAAATGATCGGCAATTGTTTAAGCATAGGAGAAACTTAGAAAGTTCTTATTGGCCCCAGAAGCAGAAAAAGGAGTGTTATAAGTTTGGCGGGTCTGTCTGTCTGTCTATCTGCCTGTCGGTCTGTCTGACTTACCGTGGCATCAAATCCCGAACATTTTGAGCGATATCAATTTATTTCATTTTGTATTATAAGTGATTTATGTGCAAGTATTCTTAGACGTGTTTGACAACATCTGTAGGGTCGTTTAAAAGTTGTGGGGTCGGAAAGTGTTAACCTTTTGAGGTTTTTTAATTTGATCTTGTTTTAAGATGTAGTGTTGCGTAGATTTAAGTTTTAAGACAGTCCCGCTTCAATGTCCACGAATAGATTATAATCCATCATCAACATCCACGGGTCCACAGCATTGCGTAACATACATTTGTTGTGTGAAATCACATTTGTTGTATGAAATCTAGTTTAGTATTTGACGGCCCTGTATTCGGAAGTGTAAACACCAGCCATTGTTTACAGACGCAGCCTGTGTTGCATAAGGTGATGCATTAACACTTGTTTAATGATTCGAACTATTACACGAGTAATTATACCTTAGTGACGGGGAAAAGGGGCTTGTGTTTTTGAAAATTGATTTTTTTTGGCCACGGAATGGTGCAACTATTTAACATCTGCCAATCATTTAAAGGGTGGTGTAGTGGAGTCGGAGTGGTTTAAATCTCTTTGGTCTGATGGATCAGATTCTTATTATCATTAGCACTTCGTAATTCACAAAGTTTTGCAGTTAGCACATATATATAAACAGCATAAAGGTTAATTTTTTGAGGTATATTGCATAAGATCTAAGATCTTATAATTTTTGTTGGAGATTTTCTACTGCATCTACCAATAGATGGCGTTGTTCAAAGATTTACTGAATGTCACTGATCTCTTGTAATAAATACTCAAATGGCAACCTATCTTGATATTCGATAATTATATATGTATAAATCGAGAAAATGCGAACTTCAGCTAGTTATTAAATAAAACTCTTGATTTTATAGACGGAATCCCAAAAATATAATTCAAACCGCTTCGGACTTATCCCATTTTTTGTTTCTATCGCCAAATGCGTTGGAAACCAAATGGTCCGACCACATTTCACACCCGGAAACATATCTAAACTTTTTGCGTCAAACCTTCTTGACTTTGAATTAAAAAATCGAATGTCACTTTGAGTTTAGGTTGCCAAGTGAAAAAAAACAAACAGAAATGACAGGTATTTTTGTTCTGCTAAAATAGTGCATTGTGCATTGTAAATATGCATTTTAATCATTCTGCATTGTAAATATTTTTAATGTAAGTACGGAATTAGGTAAGTCACTACTCATTTAACAAGGCATGGACTCAAATAGACGTGTTAACAGTCTGATACTTAGTATCTCAGAGGTTGATCAAAACTATTGCTTTCAGGACGTCGTATTATGCGACAATCTTGCTTAAAGAGGTAATTGTAGAGTGATCTATAGAGTTCCTTGCTGGTTCGCCTTCATGGGAATATCGTGTTGGTACAAGTAGACTCATTAGATCAGTAATTTAACGTTTCTATAGCGTCTTTCTATGCCTAATACTTGACAAAAGATGTTAGTTTATGGTCAATGCCTACTAAGATTGTCTATAGTTTAGACTATAGAATTGATCTTGTTATAATTGAATACTGTATAAATTGTTACAAATTAAGAGCTAATTACATTGTATTTTTTTAAAGAATGTTTGAGACATGGAAATCGTAAATTCAAAATGAATCATCATTTTAATGTATCTTACATAAGCATACCTGCTAAAGAGACTTAACACAATAAAGCTAGTCCTTAACTTTTAAAAATCCGCCAAGTTCTTAATGATTATAAAATACTAGCTTTTCGCCCGCGGCTTCACCCACGTCGATGTCGGTTATATCGCGTTTCCAAGAGAATTCTTCAAAAGTCCGGGATAAAAACTATCCTATGTTCTTTCTCAAGGTCAACTCCATCTCTGTACCAAATTTCATTAAAATCATTTCAGTGGTTTAGACGTGAAACCGTAACAGACAGACAGACAGACAGACAGAGTTACTTTCATAAATTTATAATATTAGTAGGGATTAGCTTATAATCCGTTTGTCAATAGACTCAAGTTGAATATAATGCTCTAAATTGTTTTTTTTTAAGAAAACAGCTGAACCTTATAAATTGAAACTACAACGATCTGTAACCTAGAATATTGACATAATATAGTACGAAAAGGTTATCAAATAGTTTTAGAACAATCTTATTACATAATTACGTCTAAAATTTTTATTAAGCTTTTAAAAAAAACCTTAGTGCAAAGCCACTGTTGTTGTGTAGTTCTTGTTTTAGGCAATAATAATGGCTTAAAATCTAATTGTCATTACTGATATTCAAAGATTTTTTTTTTTATTGTTGTTGTTCAAATTAAAAAAAGTTTATCTGACTGATTTCAAATGAAGAATTCTCGTATTACCATGAACTAATAGATAAGCAATTTTTAAAATGTGATAATCACTCTGTCATACACAGATCATAAATTCGTGATTTAACACTAACAACAATTTGACTAAAAAAGGTTGTAAACATAAAAATATGTTGCGTGTGCTCCAAGACATAATGTTTCCAAGAAATATAGCCCTCATTTGACCGAGCAATGTTCCTATAACTAGATGTTATCACACGCAGGATGGTCACTCGTCCGAGGCCGCGTAATGCCGGGTATCCTGTACAGAGAGCACATACAAGTTGGGCAGTTTAAACATGGAGGTGAACTGCCCTGACTACTCCACAGGTTTAGGGGAGCAATGACCTATATCCTAGCCGCACCGCACTCGCGCTGTAACGATGCAACTACACGAAACCATCACAACTATACTAAACTCTATTTTTTGTGTATTAGAATCGAAATCGAATCATAGATTTCAGGAACAGTTTTAGCTTCAAAAAGTCATATGTCAAAATTTCAAATAATTCCAATTTGATTCGTATTCGACGGGAAATAGTTCGAGATTCGAATGTTGTAGATGTCATTTATAACCGTTTGGCTGTACACGCTTGTGAAGTTTATGTTTTTTAAGAATTTATACTGTGGCGATCGGTGGTGCGCCTGACTCGGTTATTTTTAACCAATCCAAAAGTTTATTACATGTGCTTACGCAATTAATAGGAGTTTTTATTGGACCGGTAAAGGACTAAAAGCGTTTGATCGAACGCGAGGCGCTCCACGGTATTATTTCGGGAACATTAGACGAGCACGGGTACAACGTTGTATGTGTTTCTCATAAGCGAGTTGTTTGGTTACCAGAATGAATGTACTCGACTCTGTTTTGATTTCTTAAAGGACTTCGGACTTCGAGTTTTAAGGACGCGGGGTAGAGACACAAAATATTGAACTACCTTCACCTTTATTTTTCCTACAAACACTAAAACGTAGTTTTTATGAATGGTATTTTCTGATCAAGTCTAAATTGAGATATAAAAACGGAATTAGCATAAAAAATGCACTACAAGCCTACGCTACACAATTAAAGTTTAAATGATTGTTAAGTCCTCTTAATTATAACTAATTAAGTTTGGTTTTAGACTAGACTTTGCACTAAGGTTTTATATTTATGGTCTTCTAAAAGTATTTTATGCAATGGAACGAGAAAATAAAAGAATAATTTAAGCCATTCTTTTATAAGAGGCTTACTTATTTCTTGCTACTGCTGACTCCTACCTAGTACCCTATTTATCGTTTACATAAAACGTGTAGAAATATATATACCTCTTTTGAGGAATCAACAAATCCTTAACAAATATATTGACATATGCTGATAAAGATTTTTCTATAGTGTTAGTTTAAAACCGTTGTATATCATTATTAAATAGTTTTTACGACAAAATGTAACAATGCAACTTCAAAATACACAGTCTCTACAAAATTAAACCACAAAACTTTATCTTGAAAACAGAGCACTAATTTAAATAAACGGCTAAAGGAAATCAACACATAACTACTAAGTATTCTAGGTACTCATGAACGAAATGATAAGTGAATATATTTCCCGCTTTTTATACACACAACGAGATACCAGACACGCTTCAAGAGATTAAAATAGGACTTAAAATGAACACTATTTAAGAACTCAATTGCACCTGTATAAAACTCTACAGCATACAGCCTTCTTTATTTATTTTTTCCTCTCCAACCCAATTACGTCAAACCGACTTTAAATACAGATAATAAAAATTTGGAACGTCCAAAGACAATTTATTTCCCTCTCAAATTGTCACCTGAAGTCAATACGTCACGTCTATGGATCAACTCTACATTTGTCTCTGCTAATTGCCATTTTTAATTCGTTTCATTTGTTAAGATGTTTAATGTCGTTTGGGTTTGCTAGCCGAGTAAAGATAACAACAACACTGAATCTCGAAGTATAATTAACGCAGTTGTTGAAGCGGGACAGAGGTATATGAAGTAGAGCGGTGTCTCTTTCTAACAAATACAAGGATCTCGCTTTAAGAGTTAGTGTTAAGCCTCCAGCCATATTAAATTACATCCTTGGTATAGAACAGAGCTAAAGCTGAAATTAGTTGCAGATAAAAAGTACGGACCATCGATAAAATATCTTTATCTTACATAACTCGACTTTTAAAGGGCAGGTGGTGGTTATTTTTGTTACATAAAGCCAGTACCAGAATTACACATTGTATGCGACTTTATAAAAGGTATAAGTAATTGCTATCATTTTCGTTGAATTAATAATTATATCGATTACGTTTGTACTCGCTTTGCAATCGAGAGTGATGGGTAATTGTTTCGTATAATTATGTATCTGTTATATGTTAATAAGGGAACAGCCTCTGTAGCCAAGTGATATTACTACATTAGGGCATTTAACTAAAAAATATTTTAATTCGTTTTGAAAAATATTGATTAGGTACTCAATTGTCTACTTCAATAAATAACGCTCAAGTATACAAAAATGTTGTTTCGTTACGTTATGTCATTCGAGCATCCTGTATCAAACACGTTAAAATACTTCGTTCAAGAAATGTCCTGAAGGTTACATTCATTTTATAGAGCATTAAATGTATCCTTGTCACTTGCTGGCACTAACCTACATAAGATTTAATCTAACAATCGATTCTTACAATCATCACTACTCCTTATCGATAACCAATATCGATTTGAAGAAAATTTCATTCGATATAAAAGCATCGGAATTGACGAAATATTTGTCAAAATACCGAATAGTATTTTATAAAAATCGTTCGTTTGTTCTAGTCCTTTCGTAAACGGTTTATTTAATATTTTGATTGTTTAATTAAGATTGTGCTAAGGCGATAGTCGTCAATATTACATTACTGCTACAATATCGGTCTTGTGAATTCATTATTTCTTTGGTTTACTAGATTTTAATAATACACATACCAAGAAGTTTAATAGCTTCATAGATAAGGCACTGGGGAAATATGTTTTGTAATTATTGCATTGTTTTACTTAATTTTTAATTTAATCTTAATGTCATTTGAAGAATAATGAATATTGTAGATTTTAATTAGATTTGTTTTATTTAGGCAGTGGTTATTTAAAGCCTTACATCAATTGACATGTATATGAATTGTATCGTCCATTTAGAAGCTAAGAAATTTATTTTAATATTTCTATCTCGCTTCGTTTGTTACGTTATTTTTAAAGATTCCCATATTAATTGCATTTTGAACATTATTCGTAGTTGATAAGTAGAATTATCTAGAATCAAAACATGCAATTCACAAACATCAGTTATAATCGTTGTGACTTTCAACTGTTATTAAACCAGCATTTCAAATCAAAATAAATCAAAGCAAATCAAATTAGAAAAAGCAACAAAATTCCACACCAAACAAAAAAATTCATTTGAAATATATCTAAATAGATATACCTTGCTTGTCCTGTCCATCCCATAATGACAGCTCGATCTAAATAGGTCGTTCCACCCTTGAAGGTCACTAACCCTTCGTAACAGGACTATAGTTTTTTGGGTGATAGGACCGACAGGCTCCATTTTTTATCGGCTGCCCTACGAATGATTTTATATAGGTACCGTTAAATACCGGTACACACGGGAACGAAGCTATGAGATGTGTCTTGAGATTGAAGTGTGAATGGATTAGAAATGTGAAGGTCAAAAGGAGGTTTTTGGTAAATAGGTTGGATGTAGCTAGTTTTATTTCTAGGATTAGTTCGTTTCGTTTTTAGAGGTATGATAAGTAATAGTTAATTTGCCAGTTTACTGAACTATGAGGTCAAGATTCAAATTGGATAATACAAAAATTGATTTTCCTAACTTCGAAAAATCACAATTCTCTGCCAGCCAACTCCGTTTAATCTGTAAGGAAGTAACACAATACAAAAATGCCTTAACAAAAGTTTGGCCCAAATTCAAGAATACATAAAATCAATGTCTCGGTGAAATGTTGTTCAACAATGAAAGGTCAAGTGGCACCTGTTAGTGGCCGCGGCATTCAACCCAACTGACATTAAATCACGATTTTACCAAATATAGTTAATAAAACTTAACGGAAAGTAATTATTGCAGACTACTGTGCATTAAGATCTTAACAAGACGGTCAAAGGTCTCGAACTTCACCTTTTGAACTCGAATCGAATGTTGAATCGAGAACTTTAATTTATCTTTTGTTTATAATCGATTAATGAGAGCTAAAATTATCATACTGGCCGTTTTTTTGTGGCTTAAAAAAAGAGCATGGTATATAATTTATTCGATATTCAAAAGTTACACAGCTTGACTCCTGTATAATTAAAAAGTGCACTTGTTTTACGCATAACATTACATTAATTGTATTTGTTTTAAAATCCTTTCACTTGTCTTAAAAAAAATGATCATTATAAGCAAGACCATTATTCTTTAATACATTAAAATAGTCAATAACATAGCGTTAAAAAAACACAAAAGATTTCATTTAAAATGGAAAAATACCTGAAGTACATGAATAAACCTATCAAATCTGATGTAGTTGAGCGCGCACTCGGTACCAGGGCAGCATGAACTACAAAGGGCTATCTAATGATCGCCGGTACAGTTATCGTGGGTTCGACAAATCCCATGGTCGCGCGGGGTGTAGCGCAGATGACGGCCTTCCGCATTCCGAGCGGCCGGCGACCCACTGCGCCACTGGCCGCGTATCCCTGATCCTGTCGCGGGCTGGGCTACGCGGATATCGATTATCGATACTTGTAGTATTATCGATTACGATTTTTTGATGTTTTTTTTTGGTTGAGAGTAATTTAGTATTGATCTGTTTTGATTTTGGTTGTTTTGTTTTTAGTTTGATATTTATGTTTTCTTTTTATTTTCTGACGTAGTGTACTGTATACTACTACAACCTTGAGGAGCGTTTGTAAAAGTAAAAAAAACTAGCAACTACATATAAAGTATTTCTTTGTTTTGTATTTATCAATTGTCTATTAGTAAGTTTAACTTTTACTTACTTCCAAAATAAACACTAACCCTTAACCAACGTCTCAATTTATTTCCAAAAACACAGCCCAAAAAAATCACCAACCAAAACAATCGATACAAAAACAAACCTCCGCACACATCACTAGATCTATGTTTAACGGGTCCCAACCCTACATAGGCGGCTAGCTTACATGGGTACCGCTAAACGATTCATCAAAGGTTAGTACTTCGATAATGGCTTATTACAGTCACTCGTATCTGAGCAGTCGCGATTACCCGTGGCAGGTTCGGAATTTAGAACTAACGGTTGACCTTTCTCATGCATCTATGATTTATGTGCCCCTAGTAATGTTATTTATATTTGTTTCGTGTTGGGAAGGCGTTGTTGTGTGTCTGGTTTCCTAGTCTTTGATAGTGTGTGCCTTTGTTTGTTTAAGTCAAATGATAAGTTAGATTTGTGATAAAGTTGATTTAGTTTTTTATATTTTTTACAATAATACAAAACTTAATATTAACGCTTTTAAAACTATGTTAATCTTAATATCAATACACATAATTTACAAAGCGTCAAAACAGACATCTTCATCCTTGCCAAAGTCAGGAAACGAGCTATTGAAGTTAAATAAAGACGTTATAAGAGACAGTTGGTTTTCTATATTTGTATTTGTTTGATAGAAAAATACTAAGTTTTATTTTGATTTCAAAGTCCACGAATTCAGGTAAAGTATGACGTCATAACGTATATAATAATGTGAGAGTTAAAACCATACGATATTAATTTTTGATAAGCACTTATTTATTTTATATTACAAGCCATTGATAAGAACTTGTTTGTTTTTGAGTTAAACGTAAAAATAACAAAAAAAGATTGAAATATTCTTTGCCTTAGTGAGCAAAAAGGGCTAGAAAAATATATACGTTAGAAATTGCATATTCATGTATAGATATTTAAAACACATTTTTCATTATTAATGTTTTGATAGCCAACATAAAATTAAAGAAAAAACTTGTACCTATATTAAGTAATCGGCGACCATAATAGGTCTAGATTTATATGATAAGCTCAATCTAAACTATTCTTAAGCTTATTTAAACGATGCGGGAATATTGCAATACATTGCCGGCGTAGTTATATCACTTTTGATACAGAGCTGTTAGAAGCAGCAATTACTCGCACGATTTTACTCGCCAATCCTAGTAATATTATAAACGCGAAAGTTTGTATGTATGGATGTTTGTTGCTCTGTCACGCAAAAACCGCTGAACGAATTTAGACGAAGCTTGGTACTTAGATAGTTATATAACCTGGATTAACACATAGGATTTAATCCCGACTTTATGTACCCGTGGCATCATTTTCAATTCGAAGCGGGCGGACCCGCGTTCAACAGCTAGTCTAAAATATGCCTTAGGACATCATATGTTATATAGTTTATCTATGAATATACATGATTCAGTAAATACATTTTTATAGGCCACGTAATGCATGTTGGTTAGTGCCCATCAGTAACGACCATTCTGTTAAACTTCATACTTATAAACTTGAATACTGACAGAAGAATAAAAACAAAACATTTTTTATATGTAAATTATTTAATACACGACTCTTTTGTATTAAATAATAAGTAGTAAGAAGAATTGTATGTAGTCTAGAGTTCTAATGTTCGTGTGTATGTTACTGAACGCTTTCTAAACGGCTGGATCGATTTGGATGTTATTTTGTATGCGTTTGGGTGGCACCCTAGATGGCTTAGATTCACAAATCAGTCTGGCAGAAGGAAGTTAGCCGTATCAGCTAGTAGACTAATAGAAATATTAAAATGTTGTCTAAAACTCTATTTTTATAATTTTGTAGAGTTTTTAATAATTGTTGCGGTAATAATGTAATGCGTGTTGCTTGTTGTTTTAAACCTTAAATGTATTTAAATAAGATTTACTTTCTAAAGTCTCTGTATATTTCTTTAAGTAAAAGAGCATTTGATTAGCTTTAAACATACTTACTGTCTATACAAAATGTTAAGTCAGTTTTAGAAGCCCTGAATCTTAAAATCAACTTGGAGTTATAGGAGGATAGGCTATTTATTCCGTCAGCTACATAATAAAAGGTTAAAATGATAACACGCGGTTATGTCAAGTGATACAATTTTTAGCTAGGAGTGACGTCATGCGAAATTGAAAAATCACATATGACCCATTAAATTCATCGCCGTAAAACTTTTGCCCAATCTCGATCTTAATTTTGATTTGTTTTATTTCATTTTTATTTATTTATTAAGCAGGTACATGATAAAAACATTAAATCAGACATAGTTTGTCTGTTGGATCTTGTTAAACATAGATTATCTATCTTGTTGTTTTAGTTTTAGCTACAACAGAGGCACATCATCTGTGAATCATTATTTCAACTGTTGTCCTATCACGGTTCATGAGATACAGCCTGGTGACGAACGAATGGATATGGTAGAGCTTTAGTAATATTATTCCGGTCTTTACCTTTTAGATCTATACTTCTATACTTAATATATAAAGCTGAAGAGTTTGTTTGTTTGAACGCACTAATCTCAGGAACTACTGGTTCAAATCGAAAAATCCTTTTTGTGTTCAATAGATCATTCATCGAGGAAAGTTTTAGGCTATAAACCATCACGCTGCGACTAATAGGAGCGAAGATAGAAAAAACAGGGTAGATATAAATCATAAATTACATCTTCTAAACAGGGACGAAGTCGCGGGCAACAGCTAGTATAATCATAAAAAGTTTGATCAGTCTATTCTTTCAATTCTCTTTTTACAATCTTTGATCCAATACATGAGCAATACCATCACATTGACCTCAAAAACTCACAATATCAATGCTCAATGATTGCCATTAACAACAGTTACCGCGCTGTGATTGGTCGAGGCGGGTGTGACGTCATCGCTTATAGATACCTCAACCAATTAGTGTTTGTCATTAGCTGTGCAATGTGTTGACCTAGGTTATGGTCGTAAGTGCGAATATTGGCGAGGTTTTGCAAAGTGTTTTATATTAAAGTAAGGAGTATCTATAGTCAGACTAAGGCAATATATTTTAAATTTCTTTTCGAATTTTCATGATGGGTAAACTTTTCCCTTTAATTATAATCTTTTGAATTTTAATCTATGGAATATTTGATGATCTTTATATTGTTAAATGCTAGAGTTAGGTTTTATGTAAAGTCCTTCAAAAACACTGGTACTTATGCCAACTTCACCGTAGTTTGGAAAATTCTGATGGTAATAACGATTGCCTGAGCAGGAATTGACTTATTTATCAGAATTTCTTATTTCTTAAAGCTTTTTATACTATTTTTATCATCTTCAGATTCATCCATACCTTTATCTTAAACATCAAAGCTTAAACCCGCTTATATTTTTCGTAATTTGCGCTTGCCCTGGAAGACCTACCTGATGCTCGCAAATAACAACAATATGACAAAGGAAGGAGGTTTTCTTGTGTTTCTAATTTGCGTAAGTGTGTGCCAATTGTTGTTTATGCATCTATTATTGTTTATAATAGCCCTTTGTCAGTTTTGCGAGGGTTCCTATTGTTTTTGCCAATATCGCCGGCCTGTTTGAAGTATTTTTTTTTCTTGAGTGTTTGTCTTTTGCGTAATGTTAAATGAGTGTCGATTTGTGGATCTTTGTTATATGTATGTATGTTTTATTCGAGGTTTTTTTATTGAAGTCAATATGTTTATGTTTATAGCTGTGTCTTTAGTACTAAATAACAAGTTATAAGAATTTTATAGTAGGTCGTTCGATGTGTGCGAAAATATTGATGAAAGTAAAATAATAGTATTTTATTCTGTTCCCTGATACGGAGTTAAAGTAGTTGTTAGTATACTTACTTGCCAATTTGAAAATAACAACAGTAGTTTGAATGGATATTATATAAATAGAAAAAGTGGAAAAAAAACAAAAACTCAATTTCAAAATAATATAAACATCTTTATTACCCCCTATATTATGCCTTTACTTGCTTAAAAATACATAATTTTCAAAATTTGTAGGGTGGGATCCTTTCTGGGCCTTTTTACCATAAGAAGGACGAAAGAGGTTATTCTTTAATTTTTATTAATTCAGTCTTAATTGGCAACACTGAATTTAAAAAATAGCCGCTTAAATTTAATACAGTCTTATCTAATTTATCTACATAATAATAGAATATGCTAATTTAAGACGAAAATTAAACATAGAATCTATGAGCCAACAAGAAGCATTGGAAAAGCGTTGCAACTCTATTTACACTTTATCAAGCGGAAGGTATAACATGGTAACTCGAATTGTGTTGGAAGTTACGTATTCAAGGAGCCAAAATCATAAACTAGGGTCTTATATCTAATATTTTTTCTATATATATGTTTGCGGTCAATTTTTGAAGGTCTCTCGAAATAATGTACAGTCTGTGTGAAGAAAACCATTCAAAATACCCTTTGCCTCTTTTTGCTTGTCATTCAATTTTCTTAAACTAATAGTGATGTTACTTTTTTAATACAA
Organism: Trichoplusia ni; assembly: GCF_003590095.1. Lineage (NCBI taxonomy): Eukaryota > Metazoa > Arthropoda > Insecta > Lepidoptera > Noctuidae > Trichoplusia > Trichoplusia ni. The sequence goes on from NC_039483.1 coordinate 4,307,893, forward strand.
AAATTAAAAAAAAACTCATATCAACAAAGTAGCATCGGCTTACAACAAAATTATAATAATTTATATAAAATACAAATGCATGAAGATATGTGCAATTATTTCTTGTGAAAATAACATCAGTCGTATAAAACATTATTTACTAATGAGTATTTATCTTAATGAAGTGATGAGATTGGATTTGGTGATGGTGGAGATGAAGATGATGATTAGTGATGATGTGAGACTGAAGGCCGATGGTCGCGATTACATCTGGAAAGAAAGAGAAAAACATTAGTTTCATGTTGTAGAAATACATCAATATTCTTTGGAAGAACAGTTTTACACAAGTGATACACGGTTGGTCAAAATGAAGATTAATGGTACTAATATCATTAAGCAGAAGATTTTAATTTAAGATGTAGTGAGGTGACAAAAAAAAACAGGCTTAGGCCCATTTATTGAGGAGGGCTTCAGAATATATACCATGTTAACATCCTGTTAATATTTTTTTTAATGTGAGCGTTAGTTAAATAAAATAAAAAAGACCGTTTTTAACTAGGCACATAACATTATAATATGCAGCCAGTACTAATGCAAATAGCATGGTTTTTATAATTTGTATTTAAAATCGATTACGATATTTTTCTAGCTCTGTCCCGCCTATCTGCAATGTTGCCATCTCTTTCTACCTGTCATAATATTTATTAAATATTAAAATATAATAAAAATAGAAGTTGTTTATGTAATATAATATGTAGTATCATAATATTATGAATGTTATACTTATTAAAGTCTACGCTGCTTATTTTAATGTCGTTTAGTTAATATTATCATTTGACACACTGTCAGCGTCTCGTTCGTCCATTTAGCCTTAAATACCTGTTGTAAGCTAATACAGACTAAACTCGTCCTGTTTAATGTTGGTCACATGACACATGTCGTCAGGTGGTCGCCACAGACAATTTATAACTTTTTTTTGTACGTACGTATTTCAGCAAACTAGTGCCAGTATTATAAAAAAAGTTGAGGTCATTAAAAAGTTTTGTTTCAGTTGTCTATGGATGTGTTCGATTTTTGTTTTGTGTGGTTGCCATACTTTTGTTAGTTTGTGATTTGGAGAGTATTAAAGTTCTTGTTTTACATATTTAAAATTTTATCCGCTCTTTTAAAAGTTTCAGTTGTTGTCACCAAACTCAAAAAACATCACTGCGGCATCCTCTTTGATTTTTATGACAATTGAACAATAACCATAAAGAATAATAGCTTTTTTGCAAAACGCCCGACCACCTAGGACAGCCGAAAACCATTGCAGTTTATTACAAGGCTGTTTTAATGTTTTTTTGGCAAAGGCATTTTTTAACAATCCGCATTGCAAAAAGTGGTCATTTGTTTCTAAATTTTTTCCATTTGTCTATTTGCACAAGTAATTGTTGGCGAATGGATTTTTGGGTCTTTGTTATTTAAATGGTTAAGGGCAGGTTGTTTTTTATCGTATCCGGACATACCATAAAAATTACACGCTTTTGCATGAACCTTAAAGATTCGGTTGGTATGTTTTATATTTATTTCACGGACGCGTAATTTTTTACGTATAAGTCACATTACAACGTGGTACAACCCTAAAAACGTGTTGACAGGTTTATTTTAAATTTAGAATGCGAGAAACAATTGAGTTCGAAGTTTCGTATTTCAAAGTTTCCGCCATTTGCGGATAAGACGTTTTCCTTTTTATCGAACGGCAAAAATGAGTGTATATTTAAAATTATAATGGTCGGCAGTTGTCAGGCTCTACATTTTAATTCACAATTGCCTCACATTCTGGAACACAAAGGATCTAGTTTTTAACGCGACGCATCCAATTACAATCTACTGATAAAGACACTAATTATAATAGAAGTGCACTGTGCGCTGCATGTCCCGCTCATGTCCTAGGGCAAAAAACTAGGCAATATTTGCCGGCATTTGTCCCAGTGTGCACCGGCCGCCAGTAGTCATCCTTGGCTGGGGCAGGCTCCGTGCACCTGTCATTGTTCAATTAAACCTGGCGACACATTGCCTTAAATAATCCCTCAAATTGTACACTCGCATACACTATGTATCCAAAGAAAAAAAATACTGTCTCTGTCCAGTATGATCATAAATTTAATAGTTTGACGCTAGTCGATAACAGATGGCGGTGAGCGGCTGGGCGCTGTTTTAGTATTCAGTTTCAGTTGTACATTATTCTTTTCTTAGTTGTGTTTTTTTATAATTAAAATATTACTCATCTCATCTCATTAAAACTAAGCATTGAATCGATTAAAGTTCTCGAGTTACGATCGTCATCTTGTGACCGCTCGGATCGTCAACTAGAACACTTAGTACCAGGCGAGCAGAAGTGATAGGAGTTGTGCGTTTCGAACGTTCAAGCATCGTGCCTTCTCAGCAGTTCTGAATACCGAGTGCTAGTGTTAGTCACATGAAAGGACTTGCAGGTTCTCGCGACCTGCCTAAATGGGAGACTGGGATTTAAACCTGGGTTCATTTTTTTATTAATAAATACCATTCATGGTTTTGTTAGAAATATACCGAGAATACTTAAAAGCTTGTGTGGTAACATGATTATTAATACATTCGGATTAAATTTTCTTAATCCTTATCTAAAAAAAGAACACGGAAGCTAAAATAATGCCTTCCTTTATTGTAAGATCAAGAAAAGCGAGTTATCTTCAGCTTATTACGGGGAGACGAGGTACCAGGCTCGCAGAGATTGCGGGAGGCCAACTTGTGACGTACGAAGTTTCAATGTTGTAGCTATATACACAGACGTACGTGGGCTCGCTTGGAGGTGTGCGTGAGCGCGTGTAGGCGCGTCACAATCACAGCGACTGACGACATTTTGACGTAGGAAGCACTTTTCGATATTTTTTCTAGCAATTTAAGCTTTAGATTTAATTTAATCTGTTCTAGGTATTAACTAGTGGGTGCTAGAATTTTAAGTTTTTAATTGGGGCATTTAATTTTAGTAAGAGCCTAGTTTTAAGAATGTATAAATATAAAATCCGGCGGTAAGTATGCGTCGAGGCGAGGCGTAAAGCGACTTTTTTCTAATTCGTAAGGTTGACGCTCTCGTGTTCACACGGGGGCAAGCCTTCACACGTTCATGTTCGTTGCCTCTACGAACTGCCTATGCGGAAACACAACTTTGCTATTAACACGCGTTCCTTTACTATGAGATACTGCCACTTATGCACGTACATACATACATATTATACGTGTTGTACGAGGAAAGCGTTTTCACTACACAACACACAGGCATTCGACCAAATACACGTAGAATGAGAGCATGCGCTGTGTACGCATGTACATTTTGCACTTGTGTACGATTTTCCACATGTGAAAGTTGCGTTCATGTTGTGTTTCAGATTCGTTCGTGAGCAGTTTCTATGTTTCGGGTACTAGGCGAGCAGTAGCGTGGAGGAGTTTACGAAGTCACACACGTTCTAGTTTTGTTAGTGTGCGTTATCTAAATGTTGCTCTTATCTAATAGACACGACAAACACATCGGTAGATGTTTTGATTACGATTTGAATTTTAAAAATGTTCGATATTTGTTTCGCAATGGTTTTTGGTGCTAGCTCGTTGCGAACGTGATAAGGTGGATGCACCGCGGCCCGCGAGAGTTGAGTGAACGCCTGTGCTCTCATAATATCCTAGTATATCTGCGTCCATTGCAGCCGTGTCAATGACTTTGATCGATGACGAATCTATCAGTAGCCAATGTGCCTGCCAGAAAACATAGAGGAAAAGGTATCATCAGTCTATGACCAAAATTAACACCCACACCATTTTAATAATGGCCCCATATTATTGGAATATGTGACATTGTAATCTCCACCCATTTAAATTAAATAGCGAAAGAGTTTTTATGTCAAGTTCCCTCTAATTTGCAAAATAACACGGTTTTTTGCAAGTTACATTTTTTCAACCAACTCTTTGCAGATTGTAGCAATTCGGGTAACTTATGTATTGTTTTGTGATGTTTGATTTTCCTGTAGATTGCGCACAAATGCAATCTCTACGTATTTGTTAGGTAACTTATCAGGGTTGCCACTTAGCAAGTAACGTTATAATAACCTTTATCCGGCTTTGTAATCGCCTACTTTAAATAAATAAGTGAAGTAAAATGGGGATATGAACGCAAAATGAGAACGACACTGTTTTTAATTTATTGGCCTGTCAATAAATCTTAATTTGGTTGAATTGCTCAATTGGTTCGCGGTATCTGTCGTAAGTTAACTTAATTGCTTATTGTCAGGCAATTTTTTACATTTTCGATGTTTTGTTTTTGCATAAAAATGTTTTAAGAGTAGTATGTACCGGGAGATTAAAGTGTAGCTACTTAAAAACAAAGTATATGTGAAACATACCTTAAATAGTTGCTTTAAAAATGCGTACGAACGAGGTTAACATAAAACGTAAATGGAATTAAAAAAGGAACAGCAAATCCAAAAATAGAACCAATGACATCCAGATATATGTGTTGCTATTCACTAAAACGTGTTGCTATATAAATAAATGGGTTGTCAAATAAATCAATGGTAAAAAAGAATAAAACTCCGATTCAAATGGAACACTTGAAAAAGGAACGTTCACGCGGATATTACGGCAAGCGATATGTTACGTAAACTGTGATGCAACTAAACTTGTATTGTAACAAGTAAGGTTGCAGATAGATATTTAATTTTAGGTGTCTGTGGCCAATATTTGACCCACTGACTGCATTTACTGACCAACACATTCTGTAAGTTCGACACGAGACTGCTAAATGTCAAATTATAAATTAAAATACGTAAATACTAAATGACATTTATATATTATCATCTCTATTTGTTTATGGTCGGTTGACTCTACAAAAAACCACATATTTCCATCTCTAAAACATTCTCAATCTAAACTGTCAAAATGTAGAATTTGGAATCGCAAAATAAGTTTAAATCAAATTTCTCCTTGACGCGGAAACACGTTATTACTAAAAACTTGATTAAACTAGCAACGAACATAGAAAAATAGCGTCTTGGAAATTAAAATAGTAATGACAGGTTACTTACATATCGCGTGCAACTATGAAAAGAAAAGTTTCCAAGGAAGATAAGCGGATAAAACAATGCAGTTTTTTAATTTCTAGATAAGCACAGAGTATAATGCCAATGAATTAATAAATCAGACTAGCTCGCGGTTTTTACATTTTTAAAACTATTACGTATATGTTTGCTGATTAGATTAATGACTTTAATGACGTCAACTTTTCGAATATCTAGATTCAAAATGGTGAATATTGGAGAAACGTTTCGAAAAAATTACGCAAATGTCAAACACACTTCTGTCAATCCTTTTAATTTTATATTGTGATGGTATAAGTGAAAGGAATCGTGCCATTTCAAAGCTAATAAGTTAAGGAAACAGACAAATCTGTCATAACACAATTACTCAAGGCTGCATTCTTTTGTTTAACGACTGACGTGGCATAAGACATTGTCGACTGCAAAAAGTAATCTCTAGACTCCAAAATGAATTGAACTGGCTTTAAATGGCGGATCTGTTCATTTTATTCAATAAATGTTAGTCGCTAATATGATTAAATGGTTAATGAACTCACAAGGATGAAACGATGACAGGAATGGTTGAAATATTGTTTCGACAATAATCATAGACAACTGTCAAAGGAAACATTCATTCGAATATTAAGATTCAAACTCAAAAATGGAATTCGAAATAGGAGTTCCACGATTCATTGATAAGTAATTAAGCAAGTCGGGTATCTATTCGACAATATTGTATTATCTTTTTTTCTAATGTTTGGTCAAAGATATTTGTGTTCAAACAAATCGGAACTGGTTCTTTTCAAGTTTATTGACTCCACCAAAATTCTACTTACATTCCTTGTCTCATATTTTTGATAGAAAATTAAAAGTCATGTGTTTTTTTCTTTGCTCGTTAACGAATATGTTCATTAAATGATTCTAGATTTATTATCTATGATGTAGTTAATGCATGCCACGTTTGGATTAAGACTTTGGTATTTGCGTTTAACTTAGTTTATTAACTTTGAATTAAATAGTATCCAGACAGGCAAATTGTGGACGAGTGACAGTGTGTAATCTCGTAAAGATTAGTTCTATTTGCAGGCCGCTACCTGTAATGGATGAGCTAATATAAACTAATTATAGGAAAATAAATTGAGAAATAAGGTTTTAATCGAAGCTAATGATAAGATACTTTGTATAACTGTCACTTTCTGATAAATGTCAAACTGAATATGCGAGACAGAGAGATACAAGGTCGATGCGCATTAAGTTTGACTTATATTTGCTCGAACGACAAGTGTATAGTACATTCCATCTGCTGTTAAGTATACCCCAAATGCTAACAAGCAATATTCAAAAGCCGACAGCAAAAACTATAGTCAGAATATTCAAATGAGAATTTCGATTTATCTTTCGTGAGCAATAATACCTAGGAGAGCGTTATTAATGCGCGTCCGTAATTTGGCATGTCCCTAAATAATGATTTTATAGTTGCATAAACAAGGCGACACCTGCCCACCGTGGCACTGCCCACCGTGGCACTGCCCACTTAATTATTTAAACATAAAACCTTTAATTAGACCTTCCAGCTGCCATACGACCTTGTATTGCACCTTTGTAATGCGACAAGCAGTATTTTGCATCGCAAAAAGTATACATTTTTAACTTCAATTCATGCGCTGTTTTTACTTGTAGCAGAAAAAAATGGAACGAACGTTCTTTGTTGATATTTTAAGAATCGATAACATTATTGGTCTAATTTGCATGTAGAACAGAATAATGAGTGGAGGTTTGTAGATGGATGCATCTGCCGGCTACCGTGCGGCCTGCTCCGCGTAATGGTCACCTGGATGTCAAGCCTCACGTGTCGTGACCGAAAACCGCCACGCTGTGCAATTAGGTCCCCATAAAGAATAAGAATGAAACAGTTTGCATGGCTCGAGAAACGAACAGGTAGCTCGACTGAGTGAGTTTGTATTCTTTCGTGTTAAACATTAAAGGAAACGTAATAGCTGATTATGTTAAACACACACATTATCTGGTCTTGAACCACAAATATGTCGGCAGGCGGCTGACGCGCGAACTCGACGAATAAATAACTCGCTATCGGTTATTTCAAACCGCGAATTAACCTCGACGCCCGATTCTTTATTTAAAAGTTCAAAAGGATCCGGTAATTTTATCTTAAACCTACAATTTTTAAATTAAAATGTTGTTCGATCTTTTTTCAAATAATGCATATTATTTCTTCACTTCGCTGCAAATTCCTGAGTAGCTGTCGCAACATTGATTGTTAAGTATGTGTGTCGTACCTGATTTCATGTTTTTACATAATGTTGTGAAGTCTACAGCAAATATCTGAAGCAAACACTTAAAAATATACTTATTTTACTCAACTCGAGTCAAGAATTGATTGGTTTGGGTCAAACGACTTTGTGTTATAAGTTGTTGTAACTATTTCTCTGTTCAATGACAATAATTTATGCACACGTAATGTCGGTAAAGGACGCGCAATAAATTGTCTATGGTTCGCAAGATATAAAATGATTAGAGTAATTATTATCGTACATCAGAAACACGAAGGTATATTTTTTATTTACTCTACAGATGTATGTATCTATTCAAAAAGCATCGTTTTAGGAAACTTGTATCCGAGTTTGTCCGACCATATAACGAGTTTTATTACTCCTACTTGCCCTAAAAAGAGAAATAAAATACTTATTCTGACACAAGTTTTATCACAATCAAATTACGCCACATTAAGTTACGACGCGACCAGCCACGACTATATTAAGTTACCAAAATAGATGGTTTGAGTTTAAATGGTCTAACAAAGGAAGAAACTAACGTGCGGAGAATATTATGAGCAAAAAATATGGCGGGCTAGGGTGGTAGTGACCTATGATGACGCAATGCCGAAAACAGGCCACAGTGCAGGCGACGAGCCCGCGCGGGGTCAAGGAAGTTCATCGCAGAATATTGCTCAATCTGATACAGACATGTGCGATCCTAAATATCACGTACTCGTGATTCACCGTGTCATCGCTACGGCCGAAAAAAAAACAAGCTCCAAATTCAAAAGTTTCCAAGTTCGTTTACGTAACTCTTCCGTGTTGCATTTGTCAAAAATCGAATATCGAACATCGAGACCGGTGTTGCAATTGTACAAAAATACATGGTACATAATCTAGGTGTAGTAAATTGGTTTTGGCGTGGTCGTGGTAAGTAACGACATTTTTTGATGTCGCCGAGGAGCGAGGTGGATCGTGTCCGCGTCTATTTTGAACTCCCGATCGGACGTTCGCCCGGTTGTTGAACTGGAATAATTCGGCAAACACAGGCACATTACGCGCTTGTTAACCCATTTAGTCCTGAAACTATTTTTTTCTAAAATGTTTGTTTTTTTCTTAGTATATAGGTTGATAGGGGTCTAAATATTAGGAAAACCTAAAAAATTAAAATCCTGAAATAAAAGGGGTCTGGGAAATAGCCGTACCACATATGGTACAGTAGGATTTGGAGTAAGAAAAATACCGTAAAAATGAGAAAAAAGTTGTTTATTGTTCATAGTTATTTAAAAATGTAATCAGAATAAAAAAAACCGCAGCAAATGAAAACTTATTAAAATACAAGAAAAACATACACTAAATTAGCATTTTGTGTGGTAAGCAAGAAAGCATTCAACATGCAATCCAACATTACATTTGATGCATCTTGCTGGGCTTTGTCGGTGGCAATGTCCACATCTCGTTCTTTTATTATCGGGCTGTTTTATTATATAATGACCCTTGTCATCAAATCGGGAATCCATAGTTAGAGATGATTGTCGGCTAGGTCCAGGCTTGCTTCGAGACTTATTCGATTCAATTATGGATATAGCTATGCGACGTCTAAAATACAATAAATCTTGTTTGCCACCATTGTATCTATAAAGTAGCCAGGCATTTTGCACTGACATGTCAAGACAATGCAAAATAAGGGGCATGTACCACTTTTTTCCCCGGATGCTAGTTCTGACTGACGAAATATTTTGATCAGATAAGTCGACACCACCCATATTTTGGTTATACTTCTGAATCAAGTGAGGCTGAGATACACTAATTTTCTTTTTTAGTTGTTGTGAGTATCTCTCTGCCTTATGACACGGTAATATCCCCGTTGAATTTGAGCAAACTGTAACAATGCTGTTGTCATGCCATTTACAGATTATAATGGAGTCACTAACACGATAATCATACTCTCCTCTTTCCTTCTTCTTCATTTCTTTATTAGCTATCAAAGGACATTTTCCTGTTCGATTTTCTCTTATAGTGCCCGTTACACCCATATTCCTTTTTGTTAACTCTTCAACCAACGGTAACCCGGTAAAAAAATTATCAATATATAAGTGATATCTGGATCCAAGCTCAAGTTTCATTAGTTTATCTGAATATGTCAAAACTACACTAGCCCCAAGGCCTAATTCAGCATATCTGGCGTTCAAAATTGTAGTGGCCCCTTGGTAAGGCTCAAACCAAGCTATATAGCCCCCCGCAGTAGCTCCTACCCACAGTTTGAACCCATACCGTATGGGTTTGCCACGAATAAATTGTTTACATCCATGTCGACCAAAATAAGGCACCATAGCTTCGTCAACACTGTGGTTTTCTTTGTGGGGACAGTGGTCTAGAAACTTGGCAGATAATTTGCTCATAAGTGGCCGAACTTTTGCAAATTTATCAGAAGAATCTAACTGATGGTTGTCCATACAATGTAGATTTGAAAATATGTAGGAAAAGCGGTCTCTCGATAAAGCACTAGCAATGAGCTCATTCTTCACGTCAGGCGAGTTCTCCCAATACATTCGTCTTCTATTTACCGAGGAATAGCCACTTACTAACAGAACACCAATCATACACTTCATCTCTTCTATTTTTATATCAGCAGCAAGGTTTTTTCTTCCTATGTACCTGTTCGTCTCAGTGGTCAATAAATCAAAAACATCCTCCGAAAAAAACAAAGAAAACCATTCTAGTGGTGATTTTTCCTGAGGGACGTGGTAATCAGGTCGCCATAATGATAGTGAGCCTTCGTAATCCCGTTTCCTCCAGTTATATTTTTTTAAAACTTTATGAAGGGGCTCATCATTCGTGTCCGGATCCCCAATGTTGTCCAAACTAACTGTAGCGGGTTGACGTAGCTCTGCGTCCGCTCTGAGCAAGCTGGGAGGTAGATTATTGACATTGACCTGATCTTCGTCTCCAGAGTCCTCGTCTGTCAGTTCTGCATTCGCATTATCAGGCGGAAGTATGAATACATCATTTTCACCTTCGGTTGTCTCAACATCCCCCTCTTCCAATAAAGATAAGATGTCATTCAGGGATAATGGTCTGAAAAGCAAAAAAAGTTAATTGAAATGGCATATAGTCCTACCGTACCAAATAGGGTACACCATTATTCATGTCTAAATAACTAAAAAATAAATAAATAATTAGGATATTCAAATGTCACAATGAAACAAGAAGTATTTTAGTTTTATAAAAAGATGGAAATTATTTGTATAAATTATATAATTGTAGTATATTTACCTGTTGGAAGCCATGTCTCCGCAGAAAAAATAAATTTACGAAACTTGTTCAATAAATCTGCACTATTATCAGCATTCAATTGCACTGGCGTATTTTTTCCGATGAGCACTATTCTTCTTTTCGACATAAATACCAAATAATATTAAAAATATTATGCGAGTACCTGCAAAAAAAAAATATAACAAGTGTACCGTATATGGTACGGTAGGTCTAAATGGGTTAATCTCGAGATATTATGATACGTGTTGGGCCGTGTGCCGATTATAAAATACCTTTCCGCGTACTCGTCTACACGCGGTGTAAGTATTACTTGTTCATACAGATAACTAAAGTATTAGTATATAAGTCAGAGTCAGGTTATGTATTAAAGGAAGTCGATTCTGAAACTATATTGCCGGTAGATTCGTATCAGATAATTGAATAACTGCGTACCAACAAACGTTTATACCTTGTTTTTAAAAGTAGTTTTTTTTTGTTTTCGCGAATTAAGGGACACAATAATGATAATTAATTATAGTAACGATTACATTCGCAATACAAATGAGCGGTGTGTTGTGTTTACGCGAAGTGGACGCAAACATGCAGAGATGGCTCGCGGCTGTGTGGGTGCGACACTTCGCTGTGTGGGTGTGTAGTCTCTGTGTGTGTACGTGGAAGCGCGCGATGAAATAAAATATGTCCGGTCAATGAACTCGCGGTCGGTGCCATAAAAATCGCGATACTGGCCGAAATTCGGACAGAAAACAGAATATTCAACCTTATAATTGAGTTTAAAATATTGTTTGTGACAACGTTTAGGTGTAGCGCGTGATCTAAATTCAAAGTTATTTGAATTTGGGTTCCAAAATTAGTAATATGGCGACCGGGGAAGAGGAAGGATTACAGCTGTGCAACGAACTTTAATATGCAGCGTGCAGCTCTCGTGTCCGCCGCCGCGACAGCTGTCCGCTCGCTCTTGTCTTACTGCACCCATCACTGAATCCTAATTTTGACCAACCCTTAAAAATGGAGGTGCCTGTCAAGCACAATAGGGCCCTGCCTTTTAAACTTAAACTTGACAGACATCTCAATGAACACACAAAAGTTTATATAAAAAGTATTTAAGCATACTTACTTAGATTGAAATGTAGTGTTGTCCAAAGTGAACCAGCTTGTTGCAAAATGTTTTTCTCTCCATAAGGTGGATGTTGTTTCTATGGGTGTACATTTCCGGATTGCACGCGGCGCGCGAGTCAGCTGATTTCCATCCAATGACCTTGCGTACACGTCCTCCCTTCATTTTATTCATAGTATTTACAGGCGATGAGTTGTTTATCGTTCAGTGGCCAGGCCGGGGCGGAACCCTGCGCTTGCGACACGACGAGGTCTCCCGCGGACTGGTGCCAGTGTATATTCTGCGTCTTCCGCAACACATCTTGTCTCATCGGAGATGGGGTTTAGTATATTTCCGTGGGGTCTAAACCGATCATTTTCGCGTTTAGTATTGCCCGGTAGGATCGAGTACTTTTGTATCCATTTTTATAAGATTCTAATAGGATTTGGACGAGTATGGGGTAGAAGTTAGTACTGACCGGTGGGGTCCAGAGTGGAGTCCATGTTTCAGTTTTTTTAATAAAGTCCAGTTGGGTCCAGTGTTAGTATATCCATGTTAGCACAGTCAACACAACAGTTCGTTTAGTGCACGGTCGCGAGTTGTCGGGGCACTGTAGTGAACGCGCGTGCGTCGTGCCGGCCAATGAGACGAGCGCAGCGCCGGCGCGCTTATATGATAGAAGCGCGGTACGCCACTGACATCTGGTGGCGAGCGGACGAAACGTGGAAATATAGTTTTCCGGCGAAGCGGCGTTCTCATCAACGATATGAGAAAAATGTTTGCACAAATAAAATTGATCTTGTTTTAAAACATTGTCTGACGTAGTAAAGGTTGATGTACTAAATGAAATTCGACTATAATGTTATTGAACTGTGGATGTCGAGTCATTCTAATTTGCCCATTGAGTAGACATCGTACTTTGCCCTTGTGTAGAGTAAGACGTAGGTATACCTTAATTTAAAAATACATTGCAATTGACTAAATGTAGGATATCGAATTTTCAAAATTAGCTAAAACGTACTGTGCCTATATATTAAAACTGTTATTGTGTGTCTTTTAAAAATGGGCTTAGAGAGATTTTAGGAAATCTGGTGTACGTATTCAAAATTGATTTTAAACGATTTTGAAGTACTTAGTTCTCCAAAAGGATTGGGATAGTCATGCCTGGTTTTAAGGCCATTAAAGCTGGCGAGTGCTTGAGCGAAGACCGTGAATTTGAAAAATGAATTTTTATATAAAATTTTTGCTGATTTGCGAAGGACCCTAAACCGACTGATGACTGGGTCAGACGACTGAGTGGCTTATTCGCTTAGAACACCTAATGCAGTTTATCACGTTCGTTAGAAAATGCTGGTTCATTGTGGCAGGTACTGAAAAATAAGTAGAGTTAATAATAATTGTAAACTAACCATTTTTAAACTCTATTTTTTTCACGACAGCAGATAGAATTATAATTTTAAAATATACTAATAGATTTAAAAACCTAAAATCCCACCTTTTTATCAATATTGGCCCAGGTTTTATAGTTGTAAATTACATTGTCATCGGTTTGAAGCTACAAAATTTCGGCCTACTAGATTATAGGATTGCCTCAAAATTCTACCAAGCAGAAATAAATACTAAGAACAACAAAGGAAGAAACAAAAAAGTAAGTGTATAAAACGTGGGAAAATAGTTTTCTCTGGAAGTAGAAAAACAATATGTAAAATTTCACAGCCACTTCTTGAAATACTATTATTGCAGATGTAGAAGTGTGACAGCTCACTACACAGCGTATATCGGCATTTCTCTTACACAATAGCAATCATTCTACTTTAATCGCAGTAGGACTTCTGGGTCTGTTTAAACCAAAATTGTTTTGAGGACTCGGTTGCCTTGCAGTTCAATAGATTTGACGAGGTGCAAATTCAATTTTGAACGCTGCCTCTTTCAAATTAATATTTGTGGTTTCCTAAAAATTGTAAGACATCACTGACAAATGGCGAATTAAAATATCATGAGGAATCTCAGGTTCAAAATATTTTAATCTGAAATTACCAACCTCAACTGAGAAAGTGTGGTGATCAATCCTCAAAGATTGTGTTATTTTTTATTTTGGATAGAGAAACAAAATGCTATGTCTTGGAACCTGGAAGTGACTCGGTCTTCCTGACCTTACGTATAAGTAGGCAAATTATAATTATAAATTAACTACTCCTGACCCAGAGGTCAATGTTTAAATATTTACGGCCATAATAAGTTCCGTGCTTATTGGTTTTATATACATAATATTACATTATTTAATTTAAAATCAATCATGTTCCACATTGATGTACTGTATCACCTGAACTACTGAACCAATTTTGATGAATGAATAATCAATAGATAAATGAGGAATGTATTTAACTGAGACAAAATTAAATGTATGTAGAGTTTATAAAATAGAAAAATCTCAGTTCAAAAATGAATTTCAATATTTCATCGTAATTTTAAAGTAATAGAAAATCAACGATAACCTCTATTCTTACCATGATACTATTAAACTAGATCCTGTTGAATCCATTGTACTATATTTTAATCCAAATTACAAAAAAAAACTGATTTTGATTAACAAACACCGATTTTTGCTTTAATTACGCTGTAAACAAAGTCGTACTAAAATAATAATTAATGTCAGTGAATCGAACTCATTTACATTTTATATGACCTCTAGAATTAATTTATATAAAAACAATTTTGATTCTGTTCAGCTTTTGTAGCTTTACAAGTTTAACACACCATAGGGAAAACTACATAATTGTTAAACAGAAAACGGATTTATAAAGAAAATTTTAATGTTAGTATTTGTTTTGACAAGTCACGTGACTTTGTCTCGTCAGTTCAGTACATTGGGCAATTCTTCAGAAATACAACTTCCATATAGACCTAGAAGGCTAACACAATGTTACTTTGCATTATAATAGAAAACTTCAAATTTACAAGAATGATATTCCCATTTAACAAGTGAAGTTACTTGCCAGTTCAATTAGGTAGAGTTCGCGTTAGCGCTTGGAGAAATGCAACTTATCTACAGGCTCAAAATTTCGGGTTTTGAAATTGTAAGGAGGGAGTATAATTAATGCTTTTTCTTTCTCTACAAGTATGAGGATCGCCTTAACCAGCAGAGTAAGTACATATGTGTCATAAGCATTTATTTATTTTGTCAAATTGAGTTTCATAAAAGTTCTGTAAAATTAGATTAATACAGCTCAAATATCAAAGGGCATTTGCTACATTTTTTTCAATACAATGAGACAGCTACTGATAACAATTGATTTAAGTTGTTGTTTTATACATCCACAACTAAAACCAATAAATCAAACAACAAGAAACCAAATACAGCAAAACTTAAAATGTCATCAAAATCGCTCAAAACGAAGCAAACACAATATGCTAATGTAATGGCGGACCTAATAAATAGTGTTGTGTTGTCCTTCGCTGTATTAAAATAACGACAGATCCGTTTATATAATGTGAAAACAGATGTGCGAGAAATCAGAGGCCTACTAACCTCTGTTAGATTGTTGCAGTTGTAAGGGAGAGACAGAGTGATAATACAGTACAATGTGTAGAGCGTTGTCTCTTTTCCACCATCTTTGAATCAATGGGCAAATTGAAAGCTGTTTAAGTAAAAATGTTGTAGTTCTCGAAGCTAGAATGTCTAACAGTGCATGTAAGAGATGTAGGTAAACGATATTTCGCAATAAATCTTTCTATTTACTCTGTATAAAAAAGAAACGATTATAAATACAACAAGAGTCTTTACTGTAAACACGTTATTTTCTTTCACTAATTAAAAGTATCGACTATATTATATATTTTTTTGACATTACTTAAAAATACAGCTTATGTATAGTTATAAAAAGCATAACCACTAATTGTAAAATTTGAGGAAACAGACGATCACACATCCTAGGCATGGCAGCTGATTAGTCATAGGTGACAAAAATCTAGTCTTATCCGTTAGAAAAACGTGCCGCACCCTCAGATTTCTCCGCACCGAGTGAGCGCTACCCACCCACGCATGGTTACAAATACTACGAGTAAACAAGGATAAGTAAACAATTATTTATTTATTTATTTATTTATTTATTTATTAGGGAAAACAAACAATTACACACTTAACATAGTTATCTAAATATAAATTTCATAAGTAATAGAATCAGTGCGTAACTCACAACGTTATCCACAGTTTATATATAAAAAAACACGTATGGTTAAAAATAACTAAGCTTAAAATTAATTTTTTTTTTTAAACAAATTAATTTAACTTTAAAACAGCTGAAATCAAATTATAATATCTAAAAGAGAATGACGAAACTTATTGGCTGGCCAGGAAAATATATCCAAATCTGAGGAGTAGACATTATAATTATGCGCCAGGCGGTACAAGGGTGCACGGACCCCTGCATTTGTGCGGCATGAAGTTAGAGCAAACAGTGGGCGGGTGCGCACCTCACGTCTTATAACAGTCCTGGGTACTATATAACATATCTTGTTAGTTAAGTCAGGGCAATCGTATTTGTTATTACACAAGTCATAAAGAAACATAGTTTCCAAAAATGTGCGCCTAGCTTTTAGGGTAACAAGTTTATAATATTTTAATAAATGATCGTAAGAGTCAGTTTTACGATGACAACGGTAATGTGTGGTTCTAAGAAATTTTCTTTGTACATTTTCCAGATTATCTACATATTTTTTATAATAGGGTTCCATATCATTGCACAATACTCTAACTGAGATCTAACTAAAGACTTATAAAGATAAATGTATGTTCGCGTGCTTTTAAATTCGGTCGTAGATCGCATCACAAACCCGTACATACGGAAAGCATTATTTATAATTTTATCAATATGAGTGTCAAGATGCAGCGAACTATCCAGTAGTACTCCAAGGTCCTTTACTGAATTAACTTTATGCAAATCGCTGTTATTTAAATTAAATTTGTAAGAAATAGTATTTTCTTTTTAGTAAATGTTATAAAAGAACATTTTTCAGTACTCAATTGAATCTTATTATTAACGCAGTAAGCTGTAAATCTGTTTAAATCTTCCTGTAGTAAGTAGCAGTCATTAATATTTTCAATTTTTCTATAAATTTTTAGATCATCGGCATAAAGTAAAAAATGTGAGTGTTTAAAACACCTGTCAACGTCATTTATGAATAAAATGAATAAAAGAGGACCTAATATGGAGCCTTGGGGCACACCGGAAGTAACATGAATATTATCAGATTCAAAGCCTTTTATGACAACCCTTTGCGTCCTATTCGTTACATATGAAGAGAACCAGCGAAGTAAGTCCCCACGTATGCCGTTAAAAGCAAGTTTTGATAGCAGCAACTCATGGTCCACCTTGTCAAAAGCCTTCCGGAAGTCTGTATATACAGCATCTACTTGTAGTTGATTATCCATACTATTAAATAAGAAGTCAGTGAAAACCATTAAATTTGTGGCAGTAGACCTTTTTTTTGACAAAACCGTGTTGTTGTTTTAATATAATATTATGTAGTATAGGATAGATCTCGTCATGTACAAGTCTCTCGAAAAGCTTAGGCAAGGTAGACAAAATAGAGATAGGCCGATAGTTTTCTATAACATGCTTAGACCCAGACTTATGTACTGGCGTTATGTTGGCACATTTCCAAATATCTGGGAATGTACCTTCTGTAATACATTTGTTGAAATTATTTGTAGAGGTAGACATATAGCGTCAGCGGTTTTTTTTAAATAATACGCTGGTATTCCCATCTGGCCCAGGACCTTTAGTGGTATCTAGTGATTTTAGACTTTTTAAGATTTTATCAAAAGTAAAATGTAAACTATTAATAAGAATGGAATTTTCAACATATGATTGTGGCGGTAACCAGGTATTTTGATCAAATGTGGAATGTTCGTAAACTGAATGAAAGAATTTAGAGAATAAATTGCAAATCTCAGTGGGATCGTTTGAGCTATGTCCATTGTAAGACATTGTGGAAGGTATGCCGGCTGTATTTCTACGATTCGAAATATAACTCCATAAAAATTTAACATTTTTATTAATATTTTCTTCGACAGATTGTATGTATTTACCGAAACTATCTCTACACTCCCTATCAATCGATGTCTTAAAAAGGAAAATTGTTCATAGTCTGAAATATTGCCGTACACTTTCCATTTTATCCAGGCTCTATTTTTATTTCTAAAAGTACGTATAAGAGACTTAGGGAACCATATCGGAAATTTAGAGGAACGCGATGAAACTTTAGGGGTATGGTTATTTATTGTGCGTAAAATAATTTCATAGAAAGTGTGAACAGACTCCTTGGCGCTTTTTCCACTAAATATATTAGACCAATCGGTTTCACGCAGTTCCTGATTAATCAAGTCATAATCGGCTTGTGAAAGTTAACCTTGTTATTTTATCACGTGGCAGCAATAATATAGGTTTGTAGGGAATAGTAGCACAAAGAGGAGGATGATAATTATCTTGGGGCAATAAAATAGATGAAGTACTTGAACACAACAGCGGTCATTAGAAATTATTAAATCAAGAATACGCCCCTTACAATTGGCGAAAGTGGTTAAACTGGGAAGCATTTAATAGGGAAATAAAATTTTCCAAATGTCTACTAGCTATCGAAGTTCCATTACTATATAAAAGTCCCGGAAATTTCATTATTATCACATGGAACCCAAGTGATATCAGGTAAATTATAAATCGCCAACAAGTAAACCTGCCGGAAACCATCCCCTCCAAAGTACTAAAAAGGTTCTCCAGGTAAGTGCAATAACTCTCGTCTGATAACTTAGGTGGAATGTAAGTTGCAACAAAGTAATACTTTTCGCGGCCGTCTCCGGGAAGCTGTACAAGTATGTGTTGTATATGAGGATTTCTAGAAAAATCGAGTTGCACGCATACAGCATTGAGCTTTTTTAAGACAGCAACGAGTACTCCGCCACCCTCTTTTTTGTTTGTCGCAATGCGATCTCGGTCACATCTAAACACAACATAACGATCATCAATGTATTCGCTATCAAATATA
This sequence comes from Trichoplusia ni, assembly GCF_003590095.1. Lineage (NCBI taxonomy): Eukaryota > Metazoa > Arthropoda > Insecta > Lepidoptera > Noctuidae > Trichoplusia > Trichoplusia ni. The sequence continues at coordinate 4,326,642 of NC_039483.1, forward strand.
TGTGATGTAAGCCAAGTCTCAGTCAGAACAATAATATCATAAGAGTTGCTTAGAATATTCATGTACAACATATTAAGTTTCGTGCGAATACCCCTGCAATTCTGATAATATACTATCAAATTATCTAACATTGTAAAAATATCGACATAAGGAAATATAATTTAACATAATCTGAAGAATGCAATATAATATTATTCTTACATAACAGGTTACAATTAGCAATATCGGCCGAACCCCGATTTAAATTATGCAAAAAGCTATGCAATATGTAAGTAAAAAGCTGTGTAATAACAAATACATTAGCCCCCACACACCGCTCAAAGTCCCGCATACTAAAATATAAATGTTTATTTTTAATAAG